>NW_006408540.1:404570-406904 GCF_000296735.1 Chrysochloris asiatica
GTCAGCTTGAGGACTAAGGTGCGCCTGACCCAAGCCATGGTATTTTCAATAACCTCATATGGATGTGAAAGTTGGACAGTGAATAAGGAAGATCGTAGAAGAATTGATGCCTTTGAATTAAGGTGTTGGAGGAGAATACTTCAAGTGCCATGGGCTGCCAAAAGAACCAATAGATCTGTTTTGGAAGAAGTGCAGTCAGAGTGCTACTTAGAAGCCAAGATGGCCAAACTTTGTCTCTCATACTTTTGACATATTGTCAGGAGGGAACAGTCACTGGAGAAGGATATCATGCTTGGTGACATGGAGGGTCATGGTAAGAGAAAAAGAGGAAGACCCCCAACAAGATGGATCAGCCAGGTGGCAGCATTGAGGGACTCAAGTGTGGCAACAGTAGTGAGGTTGGCCCAGGATCGGACATTGTTTTGTTCTGCTGTGCATAAGGTCGCTCGCTATGAGTCAGTATTGACTCAATGGCACCTAACAAGAACAACAACAACAACTTCACATGCTAAAGATGTGGCTTTCTATTTCCATAAAGATTTACAGCTTCAGTAACCCTATAGAGTGTTCCTATGAGTCGGAATCATCACCATGATTTCTGGAACTTTCCTTTAAATTTTTCTATTCAGGTCTATACTTTTTCATTTCTTCCATTCACTTTAGCGAGTATATGTTCAAGATATACAGTGTTTCTTCTGACATCCATTTTTGTCCTTTCTTGCTTTCCCGTCTTTTTAATGAACTTTTGGATTTTTGCATGTATGAGATCCTTCCTTTCATCCCACAACTCCTTTGGTCTTGAGTCATTAGTGTTCAATGCATCAAACCAGTTCTAAAGATGTTTTGTAAATTCAGGTGGAATGTACTTTAGATTGTGCTTTGGATTCCATGAACTAGTTTTAATATTCTTCTGCCTCAACTTGAACTTGTACATAAGTGATTGATAGTCTGTTCTGCAGTAGCACCTGATCTTTTCCTGACTGATAATCTTGAGTTTCTCCATTATGTATTTTCACATACTTAGTTGATTTGTTTCTTGTGTATTTATCTGGTAAGACGACATGTATAGTTGCCATTTATGTTATTGAAAGAATATACTTAGAATAAAGAGATCATTAGTCTTGCAAAATTCTATCATGTAATCTCTGGTATCGTTTTTATAACCAAGGTATTATTTGCTAACTACTAATTTTCATTTTTTCAACTTTTGCATTCCAAGCACCAGTAATAATCAATGCATCTTGACTGCATTTTAATCAATTTAATGTTATAGATTTCATTTTCTTGATTGTTTATGTCAATTTGTGGTACCCTGGTATGGCTCTGTAGGATCAACACTGTGCTGTGAATCACATGGTCACAGTTCAAATCCACCAGCTGCTCCTCCAAAACCGTATCTATTGTTGCTATGAGTTGGAACCTACTCAAGGGCACTTAACAACAACCTGTCAACTTGAATAATGTATATATTAACTGATCTTCCTTGTAGGTATATGCACTTAAAGAGGGATCTTGAAATGTTCATTTTTTACTGTGAATGCAAAACATTCCTATTCAATTTATCATTCCCATAATAAGAGACCATATATTTGTCTACACAAAAAGCCCAATACCGAATGCCAAGGATGCTGCCCTTTATGTCTTCCGTTTCATTGTGACAACTCGCAGTATTCATTCTTTATATAACCCATGCTTAATTATTAAATTAGAAGCTGTTTCTTCTCATTTTGCCTTATGCCACATCAGCAAATGAAAGTTCTAAAACCTCTATTCCTTCATGTCATTAAAGTTGACTATACTTTGAAGAAACATTTCTTCTGCACTTATGTTTTGAGCTTTTTTCCAAACTGAGAAGCTCATCTTCTGGCTTTATATCAAACAATGTTTGTCCTACTGCTAGTCATAAAATTTTCACTGGTCAGTTGTTTTAGAAATAGAATGTCAGGTCCTCCTTGTTAGTTTGGCTTTGTCTAGAAGCTCTGCTGAAATCTTTTCACCCTGAGTGACCCTGTTGGTACTTGACATACCAATGACAAAGCTTCCAGCATCACAGCAAAATGCAGAACAATAAGATAAGGCACTCCGACAGACAAGTGGTAGATCATTCCTGGTAATAATGACCAAGTGTTCAGCTGCCTAAAAACTTCATATACATCACCAGATGGAAGTTTTTGAAATTGAACAAATATGGGAAAGACAAAATTAATGTTTATGGAAACATAATTGTTGTTGTTGTTGTTAAGTGCTGTCGAGTTGGTTCCAACCCGTAGCGACCCTGTACAGGGTTTCCGAGGCTGTAAATCTTTACAGGAGCAGAAAGCCTCATCTTTCTCC
>NW_006408540.1:407134-409656 GCF_000296735.1 Chrysochloris asiatica
TTTAAATTCAGTTTAATAAGGGACAGAATCTTACGTAAAATAAATGAGAAACTTAAAAATATTCACTTTTTACCTATGGTTTATTTAATTAACAAATTTAAGTAATTTAAATCACTAAGCAAAATAAATTTTTTAAATCTGGAATCTTATAACTAAATTGAAAATATTTTAAACTGGTGTTTAGATTATATATGTGTGCATATATACAGACACACACATATATGAGGGGGCTTCAAAATGTTCATGGAAAAATGGAATTAAAAGATTATATAATTTCATGCTGGCAGCCAGGAGACAGGCTTGCAAAATGTGCCCTTTGATTTTGTTTAAATTATATATTCCTGAGTGGTTTTCTGTACATCTCACCATCTCCTCCCTGACCCCCACCCCCCAAAAAAAGAACAAAACAGAGGGATTGGAGCAAATACTGTTGAATGATGATGCACGGAGGAGACGTAATCATTGCAATGAAATGATGGTATGAAGCCAATGTTCTCCCATGCAAATTATCACTCAGTTCACAATAAAAAAAAGTAATAAAAAAGATTATGCAATTTTAAAATGAACTCTATGAAAGTCTGTCATGTGAGCCTGTGTATAAAAGAAAGGTAAACATTTGCATAAATAGAAGCTTCATCTATAAGTGTTAAAGAAACTAGTAAATGTCTTTCTAACTCAATGCTATACATGTCTATATTAAATTCTTATAATGTAACAAAATGTCCTGTGTATTAGAACTGGTGTTGATTCTAACAATCACTTCAAGCTTCTATGCTTCAACTGAATTGAGTTAAAGTCTTTGGACTTTTATCTAACCTTTCTTCCTATTGATTAAAGAGGCGGCTCATAGTGGTCTGATGCACAAAATAACCACTATGGCGCTGTTTGATTGATGACTTTGTCATTTTACTATTAGGTATGCTTCAACTCCTATGAACCAGGACTTATTTATTGGGATATTTCAGATTATTTGTTGTTGTTGTTGTTAAGTGCTGTTAAGTTGGTTCCAAACCACAGCACCCCTGCATAGTGTTTCCAAGGTAAGTTTGAACTACCGACCTCACAGTTCAAACCAACATTAAACTGTAGCACCACACCAGGACAAAATTAATGCTTATGGAAACATATTTAGACAGATTATAGGAAACATATTTAGACATAAATAAAAGAAAATTTCATGTATAGGTTATTAGATGAATTTAAAATATATTCAAAGTCAAAATATTTGCCTTTTTCTAAACCAAAAAAAAAAGTATTTTATGATCAGAAGGATGGTTGGTCATTTTTGTTAGTTAGACAATGTTCTTGTTTTTATTTCTATTCAATCATGCTTTTAAGTTGTTCCATTTTTGTTTTGTTGTTCCATGGCTAGAGTGGCCTTTTCTGATGATAGAATTCTTTGAAAATGATCTGTTCAATGAGAGAACATGATGGCCTAACATTGAACCATAAGCCAGTTGGTAAAAATACCAAGGTCAAGCTAAAAATGCCAAGCCGACTCCCAGCTGTCTGGGCTCTCTTTCCTATAAAAATGTTGTTGTTGTTGTTGTTAGGTGCCATTGAGTCAGTACCGACTCATAGCGACCTTATGCACAGCAGAACGAAACACTGCCGGATCCTGGGCCAACCTCACTGTTGTTGTCACGCTTGAGACCCATCGATGCTGCTTCTTGGCCAATCCATCTCATTGGGGGTTTTCCTCTTTTTCTCTGATCCTCTACCTGACTAAACATGATATCCTTCTCCAGTGAATGGTCCCTCTTAATAATATGTCAGATGTATGAGAAACGAAGTCTGGCCATCTTGGCCTCCAAGGAGCACTCTGGCTGCACTTCTTCCAAAACAGATCTATTGGGTCTTTTGGCAGCTCATGGCACTTTCAATATTCTTCTGAAAAATTAATGTTGTTGTTTAGTACTGTTGAGTCGTTTCCAACCTATAATGAACATGTATAGGGTTTCCAAGGAGCAGCAGGTGAACTTGAACCACCAACCTTGTGGTTCAAACAATTCTGCAGTCCAGTGCATTAGCCCACAGTGCCGCACCAGGACTCCATAAAGCTTATAGCATCAAATAAAAATAATGAAAAAGCAAAGATGACTTGCATGGGTTGTTAGCTCTATTTTCTTGAATTATTTACCTTATCAAATTTAGCCCAGATTTAACAATAATAACAACAAAACTCACAAAAATATTATTGAATTCTGTCAACATTTCTGAGATCTGCTTAAGTTATGACAACTGCTTCATTTGTATTGTTGTTTTTGTTGCTAAGTACCGCGGAGTTGTTTCTGATTCATAGCGACCCTGCACAGGGTTACGCAGACTGCAAATCTTTACGGGAGCAGAAAGCCTCATCTTTCTCCTGTGGAACAGCTGGTAGTTTCGAACTGCCGACCTTGAGGTTAGCAGACCAACTCGTAACCACTACGCTACCAGTATTATTCTTTGTATTACTACGTGAAAATTTTGTTTGAAGCATACGTAATTAGATGCTTCAGTATATTGTTTTTCTAGTGGCT
>NW_006408540.1:411026-420840 GCF_000296735.1 Chrysochloris asiatica
CAGCCCTTCCTGGACAGGTTGGACACTATTCACTGGAGACTCTACCTTCCTCCATGGCCTTTGGATCTAGGTTCCCTCTTGAAAGCTTGTAAGCCAGTCACTTCTTGCCTTTGTATCCCTTCCCCCATTTTGGATTGCCATTGTCCAAGTTGCCCATCCCTGTCTGCCTTTTGTGTGAAGGGGGTGGGAATAGTTCTTGTAGCAGGGGTTTGTTTCCTTTTTTGAGCTACTGCATTCATAGGTGTACATCCTATGTATTGAATTGTATCAGATGACGCTTTTTTTTTTTTTTCCTCTTCTTTCTTCTTCGGGTTGAGCTCTGTTTATCCAGTTATTGAAGTCCGGTCAAATGGGTATCATCTGCAAGTGTGGATGTTCTTACATCTGTCTGGCCTCTTTTTATTGGCTGGCCGCCCCGCTGACCACTCTAGACCTCTGTGGCTGTGTCATTGACTCTGAGCGCATGAGTCCCCAGATGTTGCCTCGCTACTGGCCGACCAGGTCTCCACCTGGGTTCACAGCAGTTTGTTGAACGATGTAGGAATTAGCTTGTCCCTTCACTGATGTTCTTTGGGTCACTTCTCCTTCTAGGTGACGTGCGTGGTTGTCAGTCAAAGCGTATATTTCCCTTGCATCTTAGTCTTGGAAGAGAATTTGCACTGAGAGGATCTGATCACTTGCCTTCATGTCTCCTGGGCAAGCCACCTGTATGTTCTTGTGGTAACAGTCGGACTGCCCTTATTTTTTTGTATTTTTCCTGCAGGTCCTTGTTTCAAGAGGTATCTTCTGGTGGTGGTTTGTGGGTGTCCACCTGCTCTGGCCTCTCCTCTAGTCACCACCATGGAGGTGCACATATAGATATTTAGACATGAATGGAGGAAAGACTGGCCACAATTTTTATCTTTGAAGGTCAGTTAGAGATAAAATCTGTGCAATCTGGTATGTTTGGGTTTTACAGGGTACACATACAGTTTGGCAAAAATAAAGGTTATTTTTGCTGTTTCTTGCTGGGTAAAGCAGGAATAAAGGGTCCTGCCCAGGTCAACACTAGGGCTGAGTCCCAGTGTTAGACATCATAAGAAGCAGCCAAAGGATCAGCCTGTGGGACCAATGGCACTTATTCAATCTGTAAACTGAACAAATAATCTGAGAAACTGAATTTTGTGAAGAAGAGCATTGCATCAAGATTGGAGGAATTCTCTTTGGCAAGCAAAGAAATGCTGATTACACAAGTTTGCTTGCTGGAAATGAAGAGGACTTGAAATACTTATTGATGAAATTCAAACTACAGTATAGGTTGCACCTCAGTATAAAGAAATTTTTAAAAAATCCTTACAACTGGATTAAAAAATATTATAATGTTAATTGGAGGAAAGATTTAAGTGGTTAAAGACTTCAGTTTTTTTGGATCCACAATCAACACTCAGAAGCCCCGGTCAAGAAATCCAAAGACTTGTACTCCCAGGGACCTCCTCCTTGTGCCGTGGGAAAACTGTGGGCACAATGCTAGACCTTTTGGTGGTGCGCTTCCACCAGCCTGAAGGTGTCTGGGCTTGGCAATGAGGGTGTGGCAGGGGAGAGAAGGAAAGAAAAGTATAAAATCCGTCATACCTCTTTTTCCAGATGCCGCTGTCTGGTTTTTCACATTGTATCACTGTATCAGTCTGGCTGTGTCCCCACCCGCTGATCTCAGCCTAGGCTGAGGGTCCTGCAGGCAGCATCCTGATCTATTCAGAAATTGCCATACTTTCCTTCCACAGTCAGATTTCTCCACCTGTGGGCATAAGAAACCTTATATTAGACCCAAAACTCTGGAGCTGCTTCAGGAAAGCACCTTCTCTGGTTTTTCCATGCCTTCCCCAAGGAGCCTCTCCTACTTGTCTCTGCTTCTCCCGCCCCCAAACCGGAAGTACACATGTTTGGATTTCTTGAATGGAGCTTCTGAGTGTTGATTGTGGATCCAAGAAAACTGAAGTCTTTAACCACTTAAATCTTTCCTCCAATTAGCATTATAATATTTTTTGATCCAGTTGTAAGGATTTTTTAAATTTTCTTTATAGTGAGGTGCAACCTATACTGTAGTTTGAATTTCATCAATAAGTATTTCAAGTCCTCTTCATTTCCAGCAAGCAAACTTGTGTCATCAGCATTTCTTTGCTTGCTAAAGAGAATTCCTCCAATCTTGATGCAATGCTCTTCTTCACAAAATTCAGTTTCTCAGATTATTTGCTCAGTTTACAGATTGAATAAGTGTGATATAATCCTGGCACACAATTTTCCTGATTTTAAAATATTTAGTATTTCCTGGTTCTTTTCAAACAACTATTTCTTGGTCTCTGTACAGGTTCTTTATGAGCACAATGAAGTATCCTGCAATACACATTTTCCTAATGTGACCCATAATTTATAATGATCCACAGAGTTGGAAACTTTTGCCTAGGCAATGAAGCACAAATAAACATCTTTCTAGTCAAAATTTTCTACTTTTAGCCAAGATCCATCTGACTTCAGTAATGATTTCTCTCAATCTTCATCCTTTTCTGATTCTAGCTTGAATTTATGCAGTTCACTGTTCATGTACTACTGCAACTGCTTTTGAATTATCTCCAGCAAAAACTTACTTGCATGTAATAGGTAGCATTTGATCAAGAGCCAATGATACTGAAGGAAGAAATCCAAGGTGCAATGAAGGCATTGACAAAGAACAAGGCACCAGGAATTGATGCAATAAAAATTGAAATCTTTCAACAAAGTGAGGCAGCATTGGAGGCACTCACTCATCTCTGCCAAGAAATTTGGAAGACAACTATCTGTCCAACTAATTGGAAGAGATTCATATTTGTGCCCATTCCAAAGAGAGGTGACCCAATGGAATGTGAAAATCATCGGAAAATCTCTTTGATATCCCATGTGACTAAAGTTTTACTAAAGATAATACAGAAATGGCTGTAAGCATATATTGACAGAGAACTTCCAGAGGCTCAAACTAAATTCAGAAGAGAACATGGAACAAGGGATAGCATTGCTGACACCAGATAGATCTTGGCTGAAAGCAGAGAATACCAGAAAAATGTTTTCCTGTGTTTTATTGACTATGCAAAGGCTTTCAATTGTGTGGCTCATGACATGCTGTGGACAACACTGTGGAGTATGAGTATTCCTGAACATTTAATTGTGCTCATGAGGAACCTGTGCATGGACCAACAGAACCTGGGGACACTGAATGGTTTAATGTGAAGAAAGGTGTGTGACAGGGTTGTATTCTTTCACCATACTTATTCAACGTGTATGCTGAGCAAATGATGCTAGAAGCTGGGTTATATGAAGAAAAAACATGGCATTAGGATTGGAGAAGGACTCATTAACAACCTGCAATTTGCAGATGATACAACCTTCCTTGCCAAAAGTGAAGAGGACTTAAAATATTTACTAATGAAGATGAAAGCCTTTGGTATGGATTGCATTTCAATGTAAAGAAAACAAAATCCCACCACTGGACCAATAAACAACGTTCTTACCAATGGAGAAAAGATTGAAGTTGTCAAGGACTTCATTTTTCTTGGATCAACCATCAACACTCATGGAAGCAGCAGTCAAGAAATCAAACGACATATTGCATTAGACCAATCTTCTGCACAAGTCCTTTTTAAAGTGTTGAAGAGCAAAGGTGTCAGCTTGAGGACTAAGGTGCACCTGACCCAAGCCATGGTATTTTCAATGACCTCACATGCAGGTGAAAGCTCGACAGTGAATAAGGAAGACTGTAGAATTGATGCTTTTGAGTTGAGGCATTGGAAGAGAATATTGAAAGTGCCATGGGCTGCCAAAAGAACAAACAGCTCTGTATTGAAAGAAGTGCAGCCAGAGTGCTCCTTGGAGGCCAGGATGGCCAGACTCGTCTCTTATATTTTGGACATATTGTCAGAAGGGACAAATCACTGGAAAAGGATATCATGTTTGGTAAGGGGGAGGGTCAGAGAAAATAGGAAGACCCCCAGCGAGATGAATTTGCTCAGTGGCAGCATCAGTGGACTCAAGCATGGCAACAATTGTGAGGTTGGCCCAGGATCGAGCAGTGCTTTGTTCTGGTGTGCATAGGTTCACTATGAGTCGGTACCTTCTCGATGGCACCTAACAACAACAACAACAACAACTACTTCTCCTCATTTTGAGCTGTATCCCATTGGCCAGTGAAGGTGCTGAATGCTTCACTCCTTTTGCATTCTCATGGGAAACTTCTTTCCGGAAGCAGCTCTTCCCCAGTTGCATTTTTTAGGGCCACCCAACCTGAAGGGCTCTTCTTCTAGCACTCTATCTGACAATATTCTAGTGATAATCAGATTGTTTCTATATTAACTAGCCTAGTGCTATCTGACAGCGTTCCACTGCCATACGGTTTTTATGGCTACACGTTCTGAAGTAGTACTGGTTACATGGCTTCCATCATCACAGCAACGCCTAAGCCATCACAGTGCCCACAAACTGAACAACAAGTCGTGGGATTCATTTCATGTTTACTGTCCTTTGAAACCTCTTACCAACAGGATTATATATCTCCATTCCTGTTTTGTCCACATAGGTTCACATCCCTAGATCTTACTCATATTAATAGACTGTGAAAGAATGAATCTTTCATTTCTACATTTTATTCATTTATTTTGAAAACCCTTTCAGCTGAGTGGAGCTAAAAGACTCCTTGAGGATAGAAAAAGAAGCTCTTGCTTCAAATCATACAAAGGGACTAACAACTGACCAACAGCAACCAAAATAGTTACAGAAACAGAAATAAATACATATTTTTGCAACTATTTTTCTAATTAAATAGGGATGTTGTTATTAAGTGCCATCGAGTTGGTTCCAACCCATAGCAACCCTGTATAGGGTTTCCAAGGAGCATTTGGTGAGCTTGAATGCCCCACCTTTCAATTCAAAGGACTTTGCTGTCCAGCGCATTAACCCATAGCAACACACCAGGACCCTTAGATAGGGATTATTTTGGTAATTCCATCCATCTGTCCTTAATTCAAATATACATTGAAATAAAGTTGTAGATTTTTAAGGTCCATTAACTTCTGAACATATCATTGTCTTGAAAAAGGCAAAATTGAAAATATCTTTTATTGTGATTATCTATGGTAAAGGGTGAATTGTTGTGTAGATTATTCCCAGGTACAAGCTCTTTTAAAGGATCCCAAGCCAAACAAGAATATCCTATTTTTAATTTGAATTATTTACAGACATTTAAGGGAGTTACAAGAGCCACTACAATTCTTAGATTATACCCTGCTCTCTACTAATGTCTAGGCAGCCAGAAGTCTTATTTATACTCCGGAAGAACTCTCCCTCATTTCTCATGCTTTGTATTCAACGTCCTGATTGTTTTACCCCCTTTCTCCTTTACCAATATATGCTCTGAAGTTGGCAAAAGTGTGAACTACATAGGCATTAGAATTTCAAACGGACATCTGTGAAATGGAATATATAATATTAAAATAGATTTTTAGACATGCAATGAATTATATTTCCATTGCCAGCTTGACATATATCTATTTTTATTAGCATATTTCCACAGCAGGAAGTTTGCTTATTTCTAAGATTTGAATGTTTCTAGTAAAAAGAGATTTTTTTATCACTGGTGGTGGTGGTGGTGTGCCATGGAGTCAGTTATGACTCATAGAAACCCTGCATAGGGTTTCTGAGGCTGTAAATGTTTACAGAAGAAAGCTTCATCTTTCTACCATGGAATGGCTGGTCGTCTCGAACATCTGGCCTTTAGATTAGTAGTCCCACTCATAACCGCTACTTTACCAGGGCGTCTTTTATCTGTTGTTGTTGTTATGTGCTGTGGAGCCGGTTCAGACTCATAGCGACCCTGTACAGGGTTTCCGAGGCTGAAAATCTTTACGGGAGCGGAGAGCCTCATCTTTCTCCCGGGAACAGCTGGTAGTTTCGAGCTGCTGACCTTGCCATTTGCAGCCCGATTCATACGTAGCCTGATTCGTAACGACTACGATGAGGCCACAAAATATTAATAATATATCATATTATGCATTAAAAGATGAATATATTCCTAAAATGGAAATCTAATTTACTATTTGTTGTTGTTGTGAAGTGCCATGGAGTCGGTTCCTTCCCATAACGACCCTGCATAGGGTTTCTGAAGCTGTAAATGTTTACAGGAGAAGAAAGCTTAATCTTTCTACCATGGAATGGCTGATAGTCTCGAACATCTGGCCTTTAGATTAGCAGCCTGACTCATAATCGCTACTCTACCAGAGCTTCTTTTTATCAGTAGAGGCCACAAAATAATAATAATATATCATATTATGCATTAAAATAAGAATATATTCCTAAAATGGGAATGCAATTAACTATTTGTTGTTATTGTTGTGTAGTGCCGTCATGTCGGTTCCGACCCATAACGATCCTGTATGGGGTTTCCGAAGAGCATTTAGTGAGCTTGCAGTTCAAACGACTTTACAGTCAGGCACATTAACCCACAATGCCACATCAGGACTCATATCTATTAATTCATCATAAAATATTATTTTTTAAATGGACTCCTTTGGATTGAACTCCTTATGTTCACTTTAAATAATTCACAGCATGAAGTCTAAGTTTTATTTAGTTTATTTTATTGAATTCAAGCCAGGTTAAATTTTCATTCAGCACCTACAAACAGGTATTGCATGAAATGATGACATAACACCCAGCTAGTCAAAATGGTGGATGGTGGTTTTGTGCCACCAAGTGGATTCTGACCCATAGCAAACATGTATACGGTTTTCTTCCTGATTGTACATTTTTATGGAAGTAAGCAGAAAGACTCATCTTTCTCCTATGGAGCAACTAGTAGATTCAAACTACTGACCATGCAGTTAGATTCCCAGCTTGCATTCCACTACCCTACAGGACTCCTTCATCAAAATGGTAGACCGAGAAATTTCTATCAGGCAAAATTAATTCTAAAAGTTGGAATTTTGTTTTAACAACAAAAAGAGTTGCTGAAACAGCAACAAATATCGAACAGAAAGAACATCACCAGATGCTAATTAAAAAATTCTACTTCCAAAGAGAGATAAAATGTACAATACATATTCCTGGTAAACTTATATCTTATGAAAATGTGAATCTATAAACTTCAGAATGACAATACTAAAGTCATTTGAAATTTATCTACAGCATGGTTGAAATCATGCCAGATGCTTCAAAATCCCCTTATGTTTCTTTGTTCCAGCTACTGAAAAATTATGTAGGATGGAATGAGTAATAAAGACCTTTGTTTCCCTCTTTTTGCAATGAACACAGTAAAGTATCTTAATATGTCTCGGGGAATATAAATTACAGTTGCTAAATGGTCTGGTGCTATAGGATAAGCACTGGACTGTTAACCAGAGGTCAGCAGTTCAAACCCACAAGCTACAGAAACCCTATACAGGGTTGATATGAGTTGTAACAGACTCAACGGCACATAACAACATCAACCATCAATTTTGTAGTCTCAAAATGAGCAAGATAAAAATATAATTTACTGTGGCAAAGATTACATATTTGGATTTATGAGTTGCCAGGTGATTTCTAGGTTGGAAATCCCAAAACTTCTAATTCTAAAAAAAATAAGGTTTTTATAGAATTTAAATAAAATAAGCAGTATAAGATTTAAAATCAAATTGAATTACTCTACTCTGAATTATAAAGAGCTCTAATTGTGTAGTGGACTACAAGTTGGACTGCTAATGAAAAGTTAGCAGTTTGAATCTATCAGATCCTCCATGAGAAAAAGAAAAGGCTTCCTGCTCTTGTAAAGATTTACAGTCTCAGAAATCCTATACAGGATTGCTATAAGTTTGTAACCTATTCCACGGCTCACATCCACCACCAACACTGTAACTTAATTTAATTTACATTAGAATCTTTATTAATGGAGAACCACCATTCCAGACATTTTATAACTACTGGTGTGGTGCTGTAGGATAAACATTGGACTGCTAACCACCAGGTCTGCAGTTCAAACCCACCAATTGTTCCTTAGAAACCCTTAGACAGGGTGCTCTGAGTCAGAACCCACTCAATGACACTTAACAACAACAGCAAACAGTTTTATTCCATTGCAATACTAATCCTTCAAAGTTATCTTTACAAACTCTGGCTTTTTCTTTATGTAACAAAATCAAGTTCTGAATTTTAAGAATGTGTGCCTAGCAGATCTAGACAACACATTGCTTTCTAACTTTTAAAACCTTTGTTACAGGAAAAAAAAAATAGATGGTAAAATAATGTACCATGTGTACTCGGAGCCATTTTCATAATAATTTGAACAGAAAAAGCACAAGAAATACTGGTACTTAGTAGTGAATATCAAAGATGATAGCTTTCAGTATGGATTATGGCTCAATGTAAAGAAAATAAAAATACAAATGGATTGTGCCTAAATATAAAGAAAAGTAAACTCCTCACAACATATAATATCATGTTAAATGTAGAAAAATTGAAGTTGTCAAGGATTTTTTTCTTGCATCCACTATCTACACTCATGAATGCAGCAGTAAAGAAATAAAACAAGGCATTTCATTTGGCAAATCTGCTTCACATGATCTCTTTAAAGTGTTTCACAACAAAGACATCAGTGTGAGTAGTAAGGTGTGCCTGACCAAGCCATAGTATTTTCAATAGTCTCATATACATGTGAAAGTTAGACAGAGAATAAGGAAGACCATAGAAGAATTGATGCAGTTGAGTTGTGGTAGATTGTTAAAAGTATCATAGTCTACCAGTTATTGCTCTTAAATGCCCTTGAGCTCATTCT
Source organism: Chrysochloris asiatica (assembly GCF_000296735.1). Classification (NCBI taxonomy): domain Eukaryota; kingdom Metazoa; phylum Chordata; class Mammalia; order Afrosoricida; family Chrysochloridae; genus Chrysochloris; species Chrysochloris asiatica. The sequence continues at coordinate 419,833 of NW_006408540.1, forward strand.
GACTCATATATTATTTTAAAGGTAACATCATGATAGCTCAGATGAAAATATCTATATATTAAAAAAAAAAAAAAAATCCCGAAAATTTAGCTATTTTTCTCAAATCCTTTCCAATGTCACATCTTCCATTTCATGAAATTAAGATCTATCATACATCTAGGTAATTACATTGTTAATATTGACTGAAAACCTGTACAAACCATTGAAAATTCTTATAAGTGTAATTCTTACAACTTGATCATATGGACTAGAGGGGTCTGTGTTCTTTCTTACTAACATGACAATTTTGGTTGACAGAGTTTGGCACAGCTGTGGTTTTTAGTTTTTCACTAAAAAATTATCTGATTTTTTTCAGAAATTTTTATAAGTTTTTATTCACTCCTTGGGAAATTAAGCATGCAACAGTTTTTCATGTATTCCCCATGGTATTTATAAATCTCCTGAAGCTTATTCATGAATCTCAGTTTTATAATCCCATCAGTATGGCCTACATCTATACATAAAGAAAACAAAAATCTTTATATTTGGATCAACACACAACATAAGCATAAATGGAGAAAATATGAAGTTGTTAAGCATTTCAATTTACTTGGATCAAAAATCAGTGCCCATGAAAGCAGTAGTCAAGAAATCTAAGAGCTTTTTTCTTTGGGAAAATCTGCTGCAAAAGATCAAAGTTGTAAAAAATGTCTCTTTGATGCCTAAGGTATGCTTAGTCAATATTTTCAACTTCCTCAGATGTATGCAATAGTTAAAGTCCTGGTGTAACACTGTGGGCTAAGGCACTGGACTGCAAGGTTGGTTTGCAACCTCAAGGTTAATGGTTCAAGCTCACCAGTCGCTCCTTGGAAACCCTATACAGGGTGGCTATGGGTCAGAACCAACTTGATGGCACGGAACAATGATGACAACGCAACAATGTTGGACAATGAAAATAGAAGATCAAAGGAGAACTGATATTATTGTTGTTGTTGTTGTTGTTGTTGTCAGGTGCCATTGAGTCGGCAC
>NW_006408540.1:422475-426282 GCF_000296735.1 Chrysochloris asiatica
GATATTAATTATTGTGTTCTCAAAAAATATTAAATATAACATTTACTTCCAGAAAATAAACAACTCTGTCTTGGAAAAAGGACAGATGAAGACACTGAGTCTTGCTTACTTTGAACATGTTATCAGAATGGACAAATCTCTGAAGAAGGGCATCATGCTTGGAAAAGTAGAAGGTGAGTGGGAAATGGGAAGAATGTCAATGAGATGAATAGATTCAATGGGGCTCAATCCTTCCTATTGTTGAATGGAGTTCTGATTTGGTACTGTATGAAAAGTACTGGATGGCTAACCTCACATTCAGTGGTTCAAACCCACCAACCATTTCTTTGAAATTCTATACAGGGTGGATAATTCAGAATTGACTCAATGGCACTTAACAATAACTACAATATTGTGAGCATGACACAGTACCAGTAAATATTTTGTTTTCGCTTAAATGGGATCAATATGAGTACCCATTTTTCCTCCATTTATTGTGATGTATCTTGTTGACCTAGTTCTCAGAATTTTTAGCCTTTTGTTGAGGTGTAATCTGCATTAAAAACTATGCACTTTGAATTTCAGCAGTGTTTTAAGTCCTCATAGTTTTTAGCAAGTAAGGTTGTGTCACCTCTATATCACAGGTTGTTAATGAGCCTTCCTGTTATCTTGATGGCCCATGTTTTATTGATGTAGTCCAGTTTCTCAAATTATTTACTTAGTATACAGTTTGAATAAGTATGGATAAATGATGCAAATTGATGTACACGTTCCTGTTTTTAAATCGCAAAGTATCCTCTTGTTCTATATGAACAACTGCTTATTGGTCTATGTACTGCTTTGCAAGAGCACAATTAGATATTCTAGAATTTTCATTCTTCATTACCCATAAATTCCCTTCATCTACACATATGAGTGCCTTTGCATAGTATATAAAACACAGATAAACATTTGTGTGGTATTCACTGCTTTTAGCCAATATCCATGTTATTTCTGTAAAGATGTCCCTTGTTGCAAGTCCTTTCTGAATCCAGTTTAACATTCTGGCACTTTCCTGTCAGCGCCCAGCAGCAATTATTTTTTAATTATCTTCATAAAAGATTAAAGTTGCCAATGACTTCATTTTACTTGTATCCACAATCAATGTTTACAAAAGCAATAGTCAGGAACTGCATTGAACAAATACGTATTGCACTGGATAAATCTGCTATAAAAAGTCTCTCTAAAGTATTAAAAAGTAAACATGTCATTTTGAACACTAGGGTGCACCTGACCCAAGCCATGGTATGTTTAATCACCTGATATGCATTAGAAATTCCCTGAATAAGGAAGACAGAAGAATTAGTACCTTTAAATTATGTTATTGGGGAAGAATATTGAATACTCTTAATGAACTGCTAGAAGCATTGGAAAAAGAGTCAACAGAATGCTTCCTCCTTACATGAACTTTGGACATGTTATAAGGAGGGACCAGTCCCTGGAAAAGGACATCATGCTTCATAAAGCATAAGGTTAGGGGAAAAAAAAAAAAAAAGGAAAACTTTCAACAAGATGAATTGACAGTGGCTGCAACAATGGGCCCAAACATAGGAATGATTATTAGGAAGGTGTAAGAACAGCCAGTGTTTCATTTTTCATAAGGTCAATATGAATTGGAACCTACTCAAGAGTATCTAAAAACAACATGAATACTAATCAACTCAAAGGCACCTAACACCAAAAACAGTCCCTTAGGCATACATTGTTACCTTTCCCATTCAAAATCTAATGCTAAGCATTGCCAACCGCCTTGTTCATTTTTCTCAAACTCAACTCTATACTCTTAGATCATTGAACTTTTAAAAACCTGAAACTATCTAGCAACTTGAATCATGAAAGAAAATTAATTGTTGTATTTCCCTTTCACACTCTCATTTTATAATATCCAATCATATGCCATATATTTTTTACTAGTAGCAAAGTAATCTTAAAAATAAATGTTTAGTTCCTTGATTTCTAGATATGATTACTAGCAGTGATTTTTTTTATATTTAATAATAAATAGATTTATAATTGTCCAACAAATGACAAAGTATAAAAATTTATTTTCCTTCTTTCAGTATATTACTAAATCTTTTTCTATAGCTATAATATTGTCACCCATTAACCATAACATGTAATTTTTTCAAATCTCTCTTCTTGGAGTCTATGTGAGCTCCTATTTTACTTGCAATTAATTATTCCACTCATTATTTATCTTCATATTCCACCTTCCAATATCTGTGTTCATTCTGAAATTCAAACAAAACTAATAAAATAAATTTTAAAATTAGATCCCTACTTACTCATTATCACTTAAAGAAATTAATCTTGTATGTTGACTTCACTCCTTTTTCCATTTTCTAAAGTTGATGCATTTCTCACTGGACTTTGTTTTCAAAACCATGACCTCCTCTACTACATGATCCTATTTTGTCTCTTAATTTTCCATTTCAATAAATATTTATACTTTAAAAAATGCATTTAAAATGTATTTTTTTAAAAAATGTATCCATGTTAAGGAGCAATTGCATTATATTCTTTTGACATTTTCAATTGTCTTTCAGCTATTTAAAGATGAAAAATCAGGTTTTAAGCTCAATCTTTTCCTGGGATGCTGCTTTGGGAGTAATTTTCCCATCTGAAAGTGCAACTGAGTTAACTTTGATCCATCATTTTTTATTCTATGCTGCTAGAATATAATGGTCCTCAGAAAATCAATTAGTACAGCCCTGGAAAAAATTATACAATTAAATAGCTGCAGTTTTACATGTGCAAGGAAACCAAAAATCAGGCAAATTTTAGGATCATTTTTATTAAGTACTGTCGAGTCTATTCCAATTCATAGCGACCCTATATAGGGTTTCCAAGGAGCAGCTGGTAAGTTTGAACAGACAACCTTGCAGTTAGCAGCCCAGTGCTTATCCTACAGCACTACGCCTGGACATTCTAAGGTACTAAGGAGTAATGGGAGTTCTCTTGTAATGCTTTAGCATAGGCCAGTTCAAAGGCATCAGCTGCTCCTCAGAAACCATATGTTGTTGTTGCTAAGTGTTGTTGCTAAGTGCTGTCGAGTCAGTTTCAACTCATAGCAATCTTGTATTAAGTTTCTGAGGAGTGGTTGGTGTGCCCACCTTGTGACCCAGTGCTTAGCCCACAGCGTCACATCAGAACTCTTCAAAAACCCTATACAGTGTCCCTGTTAGTAAGAATCAACTAAAGAGTATTTAACAGTAACAACAAAGAATAATAACTTTAAAAAAAAAAAATGAGAGTAAATTTGGTGGTGCAAATAACTGTTGTTTTGTTCTAGTAAAACAGAATAAAAAATGATGAATCAAAGTTAACTCAGTTGTACTTCCATGGGGAAATTATACTCAGAGCTAGTTTTTATAGAACTGTTCTGATTTTGCACTGGAATGTTGGTGTGGCACTGCAGGATAAGCACTGGACTGTTAACCACAAGGTAAATGGTTCAAACCCACCAGCATCTCCTCAGAAACCCTATATATCATTGATATTAGTCAGAACTGACTCTATGGTCCACGACAACAACAGTTTTGCACCATCATATTCACTCTCATTTTTAGCAAAGTCATTATTCCTTGTTGTTAAGTAATGTGGAATGGGTTCTGACCAATAGAGAGCCTGAATAGGGGTTCTGAGGAACAAATGATAGATTTGAACCCCCGACCTTGTGGTTAACAATTCAGTGGTGATCCTACAGCACCACACTGGGACTCCCATTATTTCCTAGTACCCTAGAATATGTGCTGTTATGGTGCTGTAGGATAAGCACTGGACTTCTAA
>NW_006408540.1:426454-447761 GCF_000296735.1 Chrysochloris asiatica
AACTTTTAAATGTATAATTTTGTTCTCATTCTGCACTAAGATTTTATCTTTACTAAGTGATTAGATCAGCACTTGACTGCAAACCACAAGGTTAGCAGTTCAAATCCACCAGCTGTTCTTCAGAAACCCTAGACAGGCTTGCTACAAGTCGAAGTCAACTCTACAGCACTTAACAAAAAACAAGAGACTTTCTGAGAACCAATAAATCATCACAGATTCTTGTATTCCATGTTTCTTTGTATTGTTAATTTCAAATTCTAACAGGATCTATGTTTGATGTCATGTTTACAAGATTCCTGTCACAACATCAAATTGTTTAATTGTCACTATAAAACTTGAATCTTCCCTCCCACCAATTCCGGGGATGGATTTTCCACACTCTAAAAACTGGTGTGGCACTTTATCGTAATGTACTGGGCTGAAAGGTCAGTTTGAACTGCAAGGTTAGTGGTTCAAACTCACCAACAGCTCCTTGAAAATCCTATATAGGGTTGCTGTTAGTCAGAACTGACTCAACAGCACTTAATGACAACAACAACAAACAGTAAAGTGTAATACTTCAGATCTTCTAAGAGTTTCTCAATTATTCCAACTAAAACCAAGTATTCAACCTAAACCAGGAAATGCTCTATACAGATTATCAAGTACTTCTTTCTGTCTGAATTTTACAAGATGATAAAGGTCTGAATGACAAGTTCTGTGATACTTGCACAGAGCAGCTGAGTCTTAGGTGAGTGCTAACAATGTCTGGAGTCAGTAAGAAAATGATAAACTGAAATGTCTCACTAGAAATCATCACTAACAGTATATATCTATCACTGCTGTTGTTTTTAAATGCTGTCGAGTCAACTCTGACTCACAGTGATCCTGTATATGGTTTCCCAGGAGTGTCTGGTGGGTTTGAACCACCGACGTTGTAGTTCAAATCAACTTTGGGGTCCAGTGCTTATCCTACGGTGGCAAGCCAGGATTTTGTAGGATGAATTCAATTGTGTTAAAATTCTCTTGTTCTAAAACAAACTGTTTATCCTATACTTTAATAAATGGAACACATATAAAAACATTTATTTTATTTAGTATGGATCAAAGTCATTGTAATAATAAAATTATAAAATTACACTCTGTGTGTGCCTCTAAAGTTAAACTCTAAAGTTACATAGCCTCCACTATGGATTGCATCTCAATATAAAGAAAACAAAAATCCTCACCACTGGACCCGTAAATAGCATCCATATCAGTGGAGAAAAGATTGAAATTGTCAAAGACTTCATTTTGCTCAGATCAATCATCAACACTCATGGAAGCAGCAGTCAAGAAATCAAATGACATATTTCATTAGGCAAATCTGCTGCACAAGACCTATTTAAAGTGTTGAAGAGCAAAGCTTGTCAGTTTGAGGACTAAGGTAAACCTGACCCAAACCATGGTATTCTAAATAACCTCATATGCATGTGAAAAGTTGGACAATGAATAAGGGAGATTGTACAATTAATGCATTTGAGTTATGGTGTTGGAGGAGAATATTAAAAGTACCGTGGACTGCCAAAAGAACAAATAGACCTGTGTTGAAAGAAGTACAGCCAGAATGCTCCTTGGAAGCCAGAATAGTCAAACTTCGTCCCTCAATTTTTGGACATATTATCAGGAGGGACCAATCACAGAGAAGGATATCATGATTGGTAAAGTGGAGCATTGGAGAAAAAGAGGAAGACCCCCCCCCCAATGAAGTGGATTGGCATAGTGGCGGCAGCAATGGGCTCAGGAGTAGCAATGATCTTAAGGTTGGCTCAGCACCAGGTGGTGTTTTGTTCTGTTGTGCATAGGGTTGCTATTAGTACCGACTTTTAGATGGCATCTAACAACGACAAAGTTATGCTATTCAATATGGTCTGTACTAGCCAGTCATTTAAATACAAAATTTAACTTAAAAACTTAGTTCCTCAGTTATTTTAATCATATTGCAACTTCTCAAGAGACACAGATACACATTTGTGTTATCACAAAAAGTTCTTAGCTACACTACCAGAGGACAGAGGATTACAGTGTCATTTCATTTTATATTATAAAACAATTTCCAACACAATATGCTCAGAGATATCCTGGTCATATTTGTTTCTAAGTTTGGAGGCTGGCATGAATGCCTTTGAGTGGTCAAGGACAAAGATAACAGTTAAGTTAATTAAAACAAACATGTAACAAATCCAGCTAATTTTGCTAGAATAAATTTTCATTGGTATCTAAAATTTGACTTAACAATGACAAATTACTCTCCCAAACACCTCTATAAAAATTCTTATAATTAACATTGTGAGTTGCAGGCTACCTCACTGCTTGAAAGTTGAAGGGAAAAATAACAGAGCTGAAATGTCAAAATCAAGTTGGTATGTCCATGATATAAATATTTAGAATTCACTATTACTGTGGCAATGGGTTCAAGTGTAGTAACAGTTGTGAGGATGGTGCAGGGCCTGATAGTGTTTCTTTCTGTTCTACATAGATGTCACTGTGGGTCGGAGCCAACTCGACAGCATCTAACAACAACAGCATCACTGTAGCTGTTATAAGGAGCCCTAGTGCAAGGAGCTCTGGTAGCGTAGTGGTTACGAATCGGGCTGCGAACCGCAAGGTCAGCAGTTCGAAACTACCAGCTACTCCGCGGGAGAAAGATGAGGCGTTCTGCTCTCGTAAAGACCAACAGGGTCGCTATGAGTTGGAACCGACTCCACGGCACATAACAACAACAACACGTGGTACAATGGTTAAAGCAACCCACTGGTTATTGAAAAGTTGGTGGTTCAAACTCACTCCTTATGAGAAAGATGAAGGCAATCTGCTTCCATAAATGTGTACTGCCTTGGAGACCCTGTGGGGCATTTCTACTGTGTCCTATAGAGTCACTGTAGCGCAGAATCAACTGAATGGCGACGGGACTATATTTCTTTATCATAAATGCAAGTCTGCACTTAAATTTCAAGCAAATTAATTTAAATCCTAGCCTATAAATCATAGGGTTTATTTTTCATACAGCAAAGAATTTTTCTATAAGCACCATAAATGCATAGAGCAGCATGTCTATAAGAAATAATGTTAATATACTCCTTGAAAAGGGGAATACTGGGAATGCACCACTGAAACTATTTTCTACAAGAAAACTAGAGCATAAATCTGCTTCTGCACGATTGCTAAACATACACATACATACTACATGCACATATGCATTAAAGAGGGCTTCAAAAATTTGTGGATAAATTCGTCCACAAACCTTTTGAGGCAAACTTTTATTTAACTGTTGTTGTTATATGTCATCGAGTTGGTTCCGACTCATAGCGACCCTGTACAGAGTTTCCGAAACTGGAAATTTTTACCGGAGCAGAAAACCTCATCTTTCTCCCTCAGAACAGCTGGTAGTTTTGAACTGCTGACCATGAGGATGGCAGCCCGATTCGTAACCACTATGCTACCAGACTATTATTTTCCACATATGGAAATAGGGCTTTCTTCTCTATATCAGTTTTTCAGAAAAAAAAAAAAAAGATAAATAATTATTAGGATTTTACTGAATTTCTTCTGTAAAAGGTCATTTTCTGTTGGAAATAAACTTTTGCAGAAATTATAGTTTGATTGTTTCTTTTGCTTTGTTTTTTTTTTGTTTTGTTTTGTTTTAATTTTAGCTGTCCCCTAATTTTAAATACCCCCAAATCAAATTATAATTTGCATAAAATAACAGTGAAAATTGAAAACAGTATAAACAATACTACATTTAGAGAAACATGATTATCCTGCTGGTACTTTTAAATATGTCAATGTTGTTTGAAAAGAGGTATATAACTGAAAATCACTGTGCATAGAGATGATTTTCATTAAACATACGATTGCTAGATGCCAATTTGCAATAATACATCTTGGAGAGATAGTGAGAATTACTTTGAAGTATTATGATGTAATATCATTTACTTGGTAAATTAGCAAATTACACCATTTCTGAAATTAGTTTCTAGACAACCATATTTCTTCCATTTATACTTGAGTTTGTTAACAGGCCTTTCTTCTACTTGGAAATATAATTACATTCAATTTTTTAAAATATCCACATATATTCTGCACTTAACAATGATTTCAATATAATACATTTAAATCTATGTTCTGGAGTCCTGGTGTAGCTCTGTTGAGTAAGCAGTGGACTACAAGGTTGGTATAAACCTCAAGATCAGCAGTTGAAAGCCACCCGTTGCTCCTTGATTGCTGTGAGACAGGACATACTTAACAACAGCAAAAACAAATTTATATTTTAATGAATAGGTTTTTTTATTTTTATTGTCAAATTAAGTAACTTTTAATAAGTATTAATCCTTTTTATCTCAGAAAATTTAGATTGCCTATTTGTAGTTCACAAACCAAACTATGATCATTAATGAAAGTACAAAAGCCATTTTCTAAACAGTATATATTGCATTAGGACAAGCACTAGACCACAAGGTTGGTTTGAACTGAAAGACTGGCAATTCAAACCTACGAGTTGCTGGTGGGAAACTCTTCACAGGGTTGCTATGAGTGAAAAACAACTCGAAAGCACTTAACAACAACAACATGATGTAATAAAGTGCAGTGCTGTTGTTCTTAAGTGCCATTCAATCAGTTCTGACTCACAGTAACCTATACAGGATTTCTGAGGAGCCACTGGTGAATTTAAACCTCCAACCCTGCAGTTCAAACCGACTTTGTGGTCTAGTGCTTTATCCTACAGCATCACACCAGGACTCCCATGCATATATAAATAAGATCAATGCTTTCCATTTCTATCTATATACAATTTATGCCCCAACTGTTGCTAATGTTAAGTGCCATCAAGTCGGCTCAACTTGTATCTTCTCAGGCTTAGCAGCAGTTAACAACAACAACATTGTATTGTACAGTGCAAATTTAATAAGCAAAAGATCAATGCATTTCTAAAAATTGACATTGTTACAATAAATATATAAAAAGCCCTTAAATCACTTTCCAAATACTATGCATCCTGCTCCCTAACTTAATCGGATGACAATTTTGTCTATAGATACCATATCCAAGTTCACATCTCCAACCCTGACACTGGTACCTCTTCCTAACAGCAATATCTGTGTTCTGGATATTTTTACTTCAAATGCCCTACTCTGCTGGTGGGTTTGAATCGATAACCTTGTGGTTAGCAGTATAGTACTTATTCTACAGCATTACGCAGTGTGATTTATCTTCTACCGATGGAAGTGTACTTGGATTGGCTTTTTTATACTCAATAAAACTTTCACACTTGGCCAACTTAAGCAGCCTTAAAGAATATTTGAAATCTATATTTCTATTAAAATATACTGTTGATGAAATAATCTTTGAGTTTCTGAAGTTGCCATAAAGTATCAGTTATTGTCTCCTTTAATGCACTCCATAATGTATTTAATAATTATACTTAAGGTTTTAACTAAAATAAATGTACTTGAAATTGGTAGCCAGGTACCATCTAATTCTTCTGGTATCATAGTTGTGGTGACTGAGGTTCCCATGTTTCATTGGTCCATTGGACTAGTTGATTCCAAGCATCTTCAGATTTTTATCACTCTTCTTTCTTTAGTATATGGAGAGACCAATTATTGCACCTTAATTGGCCAACTCATGCACTTTGAAGATCCCAGACACTATTCACCAAAGTAAAATGCAAAACATTGTCTTTGCGGACTATGTTATGTCAATTTACAATGGTGTCCAATTCATGGTAACTCTTATCACTCTTATTTTACAGATAAAAGCACTGAAACATAGAGAGGTTTAGCATCTTTTCCAAAGTTATATTTCGAGTAAATAATAAGTAGGAAATAAAATTCAGGAAGTGTAACCCTATAGTCCATGATCATTATTACTGCAGTGTATTGCCTCTTCTAAAAAAAATTGCATTTCAGTTGTTTTAAAATCAATGTAAATTAATTATTTGATTTTCTTTGCAGGAAAACAATTTATGTGGAGGAAGTCCTTATATTGTGCAAATGTGACTGACAGATGGTGAATAAAGAAGAAACATCTTAACTGGAAGAGAAGAAGAGTTTGCAATTTCAGAATATAGATCATTTTCATTTCCCATTTTTCTAATGTCAGTCATATAATTTGTAGATTTAAAAATTTATCTTCATTAAATTAAGAGAATAGAGTTTTCATTACTGGCCCTCTCATTCTTATTCTTCAAAGATTTGATCTATCCATTATTCACTATAGGCACTATAGTGAATGAACCATTATTTTCTATTACCTATGAGGCTTTCTGAGTCCTGGTGGGCAAATGCATCAGACTGCAAAGCCTTTTGAACTACAAGATCGGTGGTTCAAGCTCACCAGCTGCTCCTTAGAAACCCTATACAGGGTCGCTATGGGTCGGAATCGACACAACGACACCTAACAACAACAACATGAGGCTCTCTACTCCCATGAAGATTTAAAGCATTGGAAACCCCGTATAGGGTTTATAGGAGTTGAAACATATTAGACAGCATTCTGACTATAGAGTCCCATTAAATGGTCAATGCTCTAAGATAGAAATGAAGTGTTTGCAGAATCAAGTCAACTTAGAATTGTGTTGGGATGAATTCTGGCATTCTACTTCCCAAAACCTAGTCACTTAAAAAGCTATGGAATATGGTCCCCTCTGACATGGAGTAGCCATGAGTCATAATCTACTCAATGGTAACTGTATTGTTTCTGAGTTTTATGGGTGAGGTGTACATACCTGACCTCTTGAAATTATATGAAGTGTAATTACATGAAAAGGAAAAGGAGCTCTGGTAGCGTAGTGGTTACGAATCGGGCTGCGAACCGCAAGGTCAGCAGTTCGAAACTGCCAACTGTTCCATCGGAGAAAGATGAGGCTTTCTCCTCCTGCAAAGATTTACAGCCTCAGAAACCCTGTACAGAGTCGCTATGAGTCAGAACCGACTCCATGGCACATAACCACCACCACCACCACTAATTACATGAAGTGTAATTTCATAAACTTATGGAAGAATCTTAAATCTTACATAACTTTATGGAAGATTTAAGATTCAGTGAGCAGTTAACTACTTTCACTTCTCACTGGTGATCATCAAAGCATGTGTCAAAGTGCTACAATATAATGAGTTTCTCTGGTAACCTCAACAAGACACCTAACATTGTTGAGAAATTAGCATATTCTAAAATTTAAGGCTTGTTTACTACAACAGCAAAGCTTGTTGTTGTTGTTAAGTGACATAGAGTCCTCTCCACTCATAGCAATCCTGTATAGGTTTTCCAAGGAGTGACTGGTGAATTTGAACTGACAATCTTGTTCAAACTGATCTTACAGTTATTTGAGAGTGCCATAATCTAATGCTTAATTATACACTGTTAATTAAGAAAGGTGTGCAACAGGGTTGTATTCTTTCACCCTACTTATTCAACCTGTATGCTAAGCAAATAATCCAAGAAGCTGAGTTATATGAAGAAAAGCATGGCATCAGGATTAGAGAAAGACTCATTAACAACCTGTGATATGTAGATGATACAACCTTGTTTTCTGAAAGTGAAGAAGACTTAAAATATTTACTAATAAAGATAAAAAAGCACAGCCTTCAGTATGGATTGAATATCAATGTAAAGAAAACAAAAATTCTCATCACTGGAACAATAAACAACATTCTTATCAATGGAGAAAAGATTGAAGTTGTCTAGGACTCCATTCTTCTTGGATCAACTATCCACAATCATGGAAGCAGCAGTCAAGAAGTCAAATGGTGTATTGCATTAGGAAAATCTGTTACACAAGACCTTTTTAAAGTATTTAAGAACAAAGATGTCAGCTTGAAGACTAAGCTGTGCCTGTTTCAAGCCATGGTATTTTCAATAACCTTATATGCATGCGAAAGCTGGACAATGAATAAGGATGACCGTAGAAGAAGTGATGCTTTTGAGTTACTGTGTTGGAGGAGAATATTGAAAATGCCATGGGCTGCCCATAGAACCAATAGATCTGTGTTGGAAGAAGTGCAACCAGTGTGTTCCTTGGAGGCCAGGATGGCCAAATTTCATCTCTCATATTTTGGACACATTGTCAGAAGGGACCAGTTGTTGGAGAAGAGTATCATGTTTGGTAGGGTGGAGGGTCAGACAAAAAGAGGAAGACACCCAGCGAGATGGATTAGCCAAGTGGCAGCATCAAAGGGCTCAAGTATGGCAACAGTCGTCAGGTTGGCCCAAGATTGGGCAGTGTTTCATTCTGCTGTGCATAAGGTCGCTATGAGTCGGTACTGACCTGATGGCAGCTAACCACAACAACAACAAAGGTCAACAAAGTCTAGAAGCATAAATATCTATCCTATGTAACAAAAATGTGTTACCTCCTGGTGTGGTACTGTAGAACCAGCACTGGACTTTGAACCACAAGGTTGGCAGTTCAAACCCACCAGAAAAGCCTTATACAGGATCATTATGAGTTGAAATCAACTGAACTATACTACACAACAAGAATGCAACAAAATGGTTATAAAAAACTGAAAAATTTAATCTTTTTTTTTGTTTTGATGAATTTCATAGTATTTGATTGGTTTGGTTATGTGCCGTGGAGTTAGTACTGACTCATAGTGACCCTGTACAGGGCTTCTGAGTCCATGGGAGCAGAAAGCCTCATCTTTCTCCCGTGGAACAGCTGGTAGTTTCGAACTGCTGACCTTGCAGCTTGCAGCCCGATACGTAATCACTATGCTACCAGAGCTCCTTATTTAGCAGATACGATTTTTCTATAAATTGGCTATGAAATTAGGTTCTAATTGTTTTAAAAATGAGAATAAATCTTGATATTTTCCTAGTCAAAACCTAACAAAAATAATATTTTCCAAACAAATGAATAAGGAAAATGGAGGGTTACCTTCTATCAGACTGATCTCCATATTCTAAATATCTTCTTAATCCTGAGTAATCTTGGAGTGATAATACTCTAATTTAAGATAAAACAGGCTTTCTTTTAAAAAATCTCAAGACATTTCCAATTTGACTGATATCATTTAGAAAGGAAAGACTAGGGAGAAGAAGGGGTCGAGTTTCTTTCTAGAGAAAGTAAAACAAAGAAGAAAGGGTAGAAGTAGTGTTTCCAAGGATTTATTACTAGGAAACATTATGTCATCAACAAGATTTTATAGTTGCCACTAATTTTCTTCAATACTGGCAAAATAATCGCCAATGAAAATTTAGTTGTAGAGCTAACTTTTTTTGTTGTAGCAATAATGACATCCATAAAGACATTACTGTAGTTTAGAACATCATGTGATAAATTAATTTAAATATTACTTAAGTGGGTCTTAGAATATATTCTTAGTAAATATTGTACTAACAGTAATGAATTGATTTCCAAATTAACTTAAAATATCTGCCCAAATTCTCATGTGTGTTTATGCTATGTCTGCAAGCATTTGTGTATCAGCTTATCTTAACTTTATACCCATATTCATTTCTGCTTTGATCTTCTATTTGTTTCAAATTAAACTTAAAAAGTCTTTTCAAAGCTCTTTCTAATATTTCAAGATTTAAGATTTCTATACTGAAATATGAGTTATTTTATATATAGCATTTATTTTAAAAATCTCACCATAAATTTATTTTTTAAAATGTATTTAGCATTCTAGCCTGTAACACAAAGTCTTATTTATATTGACCCTGTCCTGGTTTAGTGCAGAAAGTTATTTGATCTTGGCCAGATACAAATATTTAAAGGGCTGAGACAAGATGACTGAGCTAAACATTCTAAACATCAAAATTGCAAACTTGAGTTTATTTTTACAATACACCTAGGGCTTAATGAAAAAGGGGTGGTAGATTTCTACATTTTCTCATTTAGAGGTATTTTTAATTGGTGAATAATGGTGATTCCCATTTCTCATGGTGCTAATAGAGTTAGATTTAATTCATTTTGAGGCATTTTGCTTTTTCTCAGTGTCCAGTTATATGAACTTACATATATTGTGAAGAAGAGCGTTTCAAGATCTGTCTTGATGTATGATGCTGTCTGTGATAGTATAATATATACAGACCTATAAGGTAAACCATTAACAGACCTATAAGCTAATACCACTATTATTCAAATGTATGCACCAACTAAGGAGCTCTGATAGCATAGTAGTTACGAATCAGGCTATGAACCACAAGGTCGGCAGTTCAAAACTACTAGCTGTTCCACAGGAGAAAGATGAGGCTTTCTGTGTCAGAAGATTGACAGCCTTGGAAACTCTGCACAGGGTTGCCATGAGTTAGAACCGACTCCACAGCACATAACCACCACCTCCATATATCAACTACTAAAGCCAGTGATGATGCAATTGAAGAACTCTGCCAATATCTTCAGTCTGAAATTGATCAAACATATACTCAAGATGTCTTAATAATTGCTGGAGATTGGAATATAAAGTTTTAACAAAGAGAAATGATCAGTATTTGGAAAATATGGCCTTGGTGATAGAATTGATACTGGAGATCACATGATAGCATTTTGCAAGACCATGATGTATTAATTGCAAATATCTTTAAAACACCATAAAAAGTGACTATATACATGGACTACACAACATGGAATGCACAGGAATCAAATTGAAAATTTTGAAAAAGCTCAGTATCATCAGCTAACACAAGACCAGAGACAGACTGTGGAATAGATCATCAATTACTCACATGCAAGTTCAGGCTGAGGTTGATGACAATTAAAACAAATGCACAAGAGTCAAAATATGACCTTGAACATATGCCACCTGATTTTAGAGATCATCTCAGGAGCAGATTTGATGTATTAGACAATAATGGCTGAAGACCAAAGGAGTTGTGGTATGACATCTAGAATATCATACAGGAAAAAAAGAGGTCATCATTTAAAATGCAGAAAGGATGAAAAAGCAAAATTGATGCCAGAAGAGACTCTGAAACTTCTTTTTGAGTGTAGAGAAGCTATAGCAAATGGAGAAATGAGGAAATTAAAGAGCTGAACAGAAAATTTCAAAGGGTAGCTATATAACACAAAGTCAAGTATTATAATGAAATGTGCAAAAACCTTGAGTTAGAAAACCAGAAGGAAAGAACATGCTCAGCATTTCTCAAGTTGAAATAACTGAAGAAAAAGTTCAAGTCACGACTTGTTATACTGAATAATTCTTTGGGCAAAATATGTAATGATGTAGGAAGCATCTAAAGAACATGGAAGGAATATACAGACTCAGTATACCAAAAAGATATGGTCACCACTTTCAAACCGGATGGTGCACTTGCCAAACTCCTCAGTGCCATCCCCCAGCTTTGCAGGCCCGTCACTATGACCAGTGTCCACCCCCCAACGTGCTCACCTAGTGCCTCCAGCGCCAGGAGCTGAGGAAGCGCGGACTCTTCTAGCAAAGTAACAGGAGCTGACTACAAAGACCCCGTGGTCCTGCTGGAGCCCATCTGAATAAAACAAGAAAACAGCGGACTGCCTGGGAATTATGATTTTCTTGTTGTTATAGTAAAACAAGAGTCAGATTAAGAATCCAGACCTCAAAATACCAACTATCCCAGAAGTACCCTCACCTCCCTGCTCCTCAACAGCAGCTAAGGCTCTGCTTCTGAGAAGTTGCACCCGGGTCAGATGCTCTGGACAACACAGGAGACCAGCACCTTCTGCCGTGACTTCCGTAAGCCTGAAGTTGACTAGGATTGTGATTCTCCCGGTCCCCACTCAGAGAAAAAGTGAAGGCCTGGGCAGGTTAACTCCTATAGACAAAAGGAAGTGTGAGCGGCTTCTTCTATTTCTTTATTGCGATGAAATGAGCCTGGCTATTCAGGACCCAGGGCCTCTAACTGTGCCTGATTATTACAAAATAATTAAAAATCCAATGGACTTGTCAACCATCAAGAGAAGACTACAAGAGGATTATTCCATGTATACAAAGGCTGAAGATGCTATAGCTGACTTTAGACTGATCTTTCAAAACTGTGTTGAATTCAATGAGCCTGATATAGAAGTCGCCAATGCTGGTATAAAACGTGAAAGCTATTTTGAAGAACTTCTAAAGAACCTTTATCCAGAGAAAAGATTTCCTAAGATAGAATTCAGAAATGAATCGGAAAATAATAAATTTAGTGATGATTCAGATGCTGACTTTGTACAGTCCAGGAAGAAACACCTCAAAAGCCTTGAGGAGAGTCAGTTCTTAGATCAACAGTACCTCAGACCTGGGCTGAGGTCTAGATTCACCTTGTTCGAGGTTTCCAGGAATGTTTTGTCAGCGGTTACAACCTTACAGGGAAGGATTTGTGGCCACTCTGATCTTGACTAGACATTGGTTTCCTTAATAACCTATTTCTTTTAACCTCTTAAAAAAGGAAGAAGACAGAAAGGAGGAGAGAGAGAGAGAAGTATAAACAAAATAAAGACATTCTTTCCACTTTTGGGTTCCAAAATGGCATCTGGGGTGATAGCTCCTATTGAAAGGAGAGACTTGATATAAACTCTTAAGAATTTGATGTGGTTTGAATGTGAGTGTTAACCCATTTTTAGACAGTGGATACTGCAACCCATTAAGGATGGCCTGGCCATACGAGTTAGGTGGACAGTACCAAAGCTAAATTCTCCATGAACGAGAAGCTTATGAGTGTTATCCCAGGGTAATTGTGCCCCACAAAAAATAGACTAGATGCTGTTCAGAAGACACCTGATAGTTTATCATGTAAGATGGCAATTGTATTAAAGTAAAATCAGGAAAACAACAACAAAAAGATATGGTCAATGTTTAACCATTTCAAGAGGTAGCATATGATCAAGAACTAATGGTACTGAAGGAAGAAGTCCAAACTGCCCTGAAGGCATTGGCAAAAAAGGAGGCTTTAGGAACTTATGGAATAGAAATTGAAATCGTTCAGCAGACTGATGATGCATTGGATGCACTCATTCATCTTTGCCAAGGTATTGGGAAGACAGCTATCTGGACAACCTTTTAGAAGAGATCCATATTTGTGCCCATTCCAACAGAATACGGAAACCATTATGACATCAGAATTGGAGGAAGACCCATTAAAAACCTGTGATATGAAGATAACATAACTATGCTTGCTGGATGTAAAAAGAATTTGAAATAATGATAAAGAACAAAATCTGCAGTCTTCCTTCCATTGGTTACCTACAATGGGGAGGGGGGAGCTACAAAGGCAAGATGCAACTGGGTGAAATTTTGGGAGTCAGGACATAAATGGAAACTTGATAAGTATCTGTCTTAGTCACAAGGTTATTAATAATCCTTAGGTTCATTTAACATTGCCAGTACTGTCTCTTATTGTTCTGTTGACCAAGGTGTTTTCTCTGATGCCAACTGCACAAACATTCTTAAAAGGTCCAAGCAATTCTGTATTCAGGTTAGAAACCTTGACCTTTGTCTTTTGTGTTTTTCAAGCAGTAAAACTTTGACAGAAGGACTGAATGGTTTCTTTAGAAAAGCAAAAATGAAAGTGTAAATTCAATTAAAAATGGAGTGTTGGGTCTGAAGCCACCTAATTCAGATACACTAGTGCCTTGATTTTTGAAGGTGTACTATCCATACACCTTAACTTATCATTTAATTTTAAATTTATATGTTTTTTAAATTATTATTTGAGTCAATTTTGTAGTCTCCTTGATCACATTCAAAAGCATTAACTATGTCACCAAAAAAAAAAAAAAAAAGATGGCATTATTTTTAGAACCATTCAATGATACCTATGAAGATACTTACATATCATGCTAAAAGAAATGCTTCCTGGTTGACAAATTACAGTTGTCTTAAAATATTTACCCAGAAAGTAAAACCATATCTGTAAAATAATTATATTACTTTCAAGAGGGTTTAATATTTTTAATAATTCCATAAAATTATTGACAATATCACAAGCTTTATGATAAAATGCTTTGAACATCATTTTTCTTTAAAAAATAATTGTTACCTTCTACATTACATAAGATTTATTTTAAAATATGAGAGATGTATTAAACACAGGTATGTATTTTGCCATATAACAAGTATTTCAATTGTTTATAATGCTGCCTTTGAATAAAATTCTTACTATGTACTTACTACCAACCACTACCTTATTCTCCAAGCCCTTATACTATCTCAATTTCAGATAACTTTAGAAATTGCAAAGATATTAAACGATTACTTGAACTGTTCTGGGTTGAATCATGCTATTTGTTGTGATGGCCTCTTCAAACTTCATGAACAATTTCTAAAGGTTTCTTCGTTTGAGAGTGACCGGAAGGGAACCAGCCCAACCTCAGCCAGAGTAGTGACTGGGTTGGAGAGAAGTTTACCGCAGCCTGTTAAAAACAAAACAAAACCCTGCAATAGAAGAAACAAAAACAAAACAAAACCCTGGCATATTTCAGCAATTGTTGTTGCTGTTGTTAAGTGCCGTCAAGTCGATTCAGTCAAAGGGCTTTACAGTCTGGCACATTAACCCACAGTGCCACACCAGGACTCCTATTTCAGCAATGTTGTTGTTGTTGTTACTGTTGTGTGCCATGGAGTTGGTTCCGACTCATAGCGACCCTGTACAGGGTTTCCGAGGCTGTAAATCTTTAAGGGAGCAGAAAGCCTCATCTTTCTCCTGTGGAACAGCTGGTAGTTTGACCTTACAGTTCGCATCCCGATTCGTAACCACTATGCTACCAGAGCTCCTTATTTTACAGGATGTTTAAATGCCAAATAGTTGAGTGTAATGTTGTTATTTTTAAGTGCCAAAATCATATATTCTATCTTATCCCATCTTCTTTAGTTTATGGAGAGGATTTAAGTTTATATTTAGTACACAACCTATTTCAGTAGTTGTTGTTGTATGCCATCAAGTTGTTTCTGACTCATAGCACCCTATATAGAGTTTTCAAGGCTGGAAATCTTTACAGAAGCAGAAAGCCTCATATTTCTCCTGTGGAGTTATTGGTAGATTCAAACCGCTGAACCTGCAGTTAGTAACTCAACATGTAACCCACTACACTACCAGGATTCCTGTTTCAGCTAGGAATCTGTAAGTATAGTTAAAAAAAAATGCAAAAGAAAAACATGACTTTCATACAAATATAAAATGAACACCTTTCAAAGATTTTATTTAACTTATGTTTCAATGAAATGAATAGTAAATTCCAGAGATAATTGACCTTACTGGCTTATTTTCTCTACTGGACAAATTCATTTGCATTGATATGGGACAGAAACATTTATTTGAATTGCTATAAAATTAGTTTCTGTCCCTAGAGAGTTGTAAATGGCTCAGTCAGTCAAAGGCAATCAATGGTGACTAGCCCTACAGAATTAGAAATTGTCCTATGGGTCTACTAGACTGCCTCTAACCAGTACTGAACCTATACCACACCCACTACCACAGACTTGCTTCTGACTCATAGGTCCCAGAGTAGAACTACTGCATAGAGTTTACAAGGCTGTACATTTTTACTAAATCAGACTAAACACTGTTTTTTCTGTTTGCAGCCTAACATTTACCCCACTGCACCACCATGGCTACTACAACCACTGAGAGAACCAAGAATTCTCTTTTGATCACTTTCAAGTCGTGGGCATTTGTGTATGTGTGTGTGGCAGGAAGTATAAGTGAATTCTTAAAAGTTAGGATATAAAAACAAGTTATAAAATTTAATTTATATAAAATAAATACTTATAATATTACAATTTGCATTTTTATGTAGTAGTGAAGATTGTATAATTTTTTACAAAACTGATTACCTTTATATTTATTTATTTTTTCTCTTAATAACATGAAAAAATTAACATTTATTACCTCATGAGTTTTTTGCTTTAGGGATTTGGCTTATTTGTCTAACGCATTTCTATTGTGTCATTTTTACTTACCTAGACACTCAGAAAAACAAAAAAAATTATAATATAAAAACTTCATGTTTATATAATTTACTAATCTCATTCCTGCTAAAGTAAGCAAAAACAAAAACTGAAGAACTTAATAAGTGAGCGAAAAGAAAAGGAATACAAGGCGGTAAAGCTAAATTTCTCAGGGCACATTTGATCAAATTGGTGTCTATTTATCTAAATAATTAAAGTAACAAAATAGTATATATATATACCACCACTCATCGGTCAGCTTGTACTGCATGTTTCTATGTTATAGGAAAATATGCCACTGATATTTTAAGTATCAGCAGGGTCACCAATGGTGGACAGGTTTCAGCTGAGCTTCCAAACTAAGATTGACTAGGAAGAAGGAGAGAGATACTACTTCTGAATGTTTAGTCACTAAAAACATTATGAACAGCAACAGAATACTATGAGATAGAGCACTGGGAGATGAGTCCTTCAGTTTGGAAAGCACTTAAAATGCTATCAGGGAAGAACTTCCTTCTCAAAGTCACTTGATTTTGATGATGCAAAAGGAATAGACCTTTCAGGACCTTTATCTGCTGATGGGGCATAACTTAAAAAAAGGAGAAACATCTATAAACATCCATTAATAATCAGAACATGAAACATACTATATGTGAATCTATGAAAATTGGAATTTGCCAAGAATGGAATGGAATGCATAAAGATCTATGCATTAGTAAGCTGAAATAGACTGGTATTGACAATTTTTAATTTGACTAGTTGTAAACCATATGTAATTCAAAAGTGCTGCTGGAGTAGCATTCATCATCGAAAAGAACATTTTAAGATCTGTCTTGAAGTAAAATGCTATATTTGATAGGATAATATTCATAAGCCTACAAAGAAGAGCAGCTAATTTCACTAATATTCAAATATACACACCAAACACTAAATAAGTGATGATGAACTTGAACAATTCTGCCAAAATCTTCAGTTTGAAATTGATCAAACAAATGGATGATTACTGGTTATAGAAATGGAAGGTTGGAAACAAAGATGAAGGTTCAGAAGTTGGAAATTTGGTCTTAGTGATAGAAAGGATGCTGAAGATTTCATGATAGAATTTTTCAAGACCACTGACTTATTCATTGCAAATACCATTTTCAAACAACATAAAGGCAACTGTACACGTGGGACTCACCAAATGAAATATACAGGAATTAAACACACTCCATCTTTGGGAAGAAACAAAGGAAAAGCCCAATATCAAACCAAAATAAGGCCAATGACAGACTATGGGAAGGACCATCAGTTGTTATATGCAAGTTCTGGTTGAAGCTAAAGAAAATTAAAATAAGCCCACAAGAGTCAAAATGTGATCTTGAACATAGCCCACTTGAATTTAGAGATCATCTCAAGGACAGATTTGATGCATTAGATACTAATGACCAAAGACCAGAAGAGTTGTGTAATTACATCAAAAACATCATACGTGAAGAAAGTAAAAGGTCATTTGTTGTTGTTGTTGTTGTTAGGTGACATTGAGTCAGAAACCTACTCATAGCAACCCTATGTACAACAGAAACACTGCCCAGTCCTGTGCCAACAACACAATTGTTGCCATGCTTGAGCTAATTGATGCTGCCATTTTTGCCAATCCATCTCGCTGAGGGTCTTCCTCTTTTTCTCTGACCCTGCACCTTACCAGACATGATATCCTTTTCCAGAGACTGGTCGCTCCTGACAATATGTCCTAAGTATGAGAAATGAAATTTGGCCATTCTGACTTCCAAGGAGCACTCTGGCTGCACTTCTTCTAAAACAGATCTATTGGTTCTTTTGGCAGCCCATGGCACTTTCAATATTCTCCTACAACACCATATCTCAAAAGCATCAATTCTTCTACAGTCGTCCTTATTCACTGTCCAACTTTCGCATGCATATGAGGTTATTGAAAATATCATGGCTTGGGTCAGGCACACCTTAGTCCTCAAGCTGACATCTTTGTTCTTCAACACTTTAGAAAGGTCTTGTGCAGCAGATTGGCCTAATGCAATATGTCGTTTGATTTCTTGGCTGCTGCTTCCATGAATGTTGACAGTTTATCCAAGAATGAAGTCCTTGACAACTTCAATCTTTTCTCCCTTGATAAGAATATTGTTTAATGGTCCAGTGGTGAGGATTTTTGTTTTCTTTACTTTGAGATGCAATCCATATCAACGGCTGTGCTCTTTGATTTTCATCAGTATATATTTCAAGCCCGCTTTACTTTCAAGAAGCAAGGTTGTATCACCTGCATATCACAGGTTGTTAATGAGTCTTCCTCCAATCCTGATGCCATGATTTTCTTCATACAACCCAGCTCAGTATACAGGTTGAATAAGTATGGTGAAAGAATGCAACCCTGTTGCACATCTTTCTTAAATTTAAACCATTCAGTGTTCCCATGTTCTGTTCGAACAATTGCCTCTTGGTCTAGGTACAGATTCCTCATGAGCACAATTAAGTGTTCTGGAATACTCATACTTCGCAATGTTGTCCATAGCTTGTCATGATCCACACAATCAAAAGCCTTTGTGTAGTCAATAAAGCACAGGTAAACATCTTTCTGATATTCTCTGCTTTCAGCCAAGATCCATTGGACATCAGCCGTGATATCCCTCATTTCACTTCCTCTTTTGAATATGACTTGAATCTCTGGAAGTTCTCTGTCAATGCATGCTTGCAGCCATTTCTGTATTACCTTTAGTAAAACTTAACTTGCATGGGGAATCAAAGCTATTGTCTGATGATTTCCACATTTTGTTGGGTCATCTCTCTTTGGAATGGCACAAATCCAGATCTCTTCCAATCATTCAGCCAGATAGTTGTCTTCCAAATTTCTTGGCATAGGTGAGTGGGTGCCTCCAGTGCTGCCTCACTTTATTGAAAGATTTCAACTTTTATTCCATCAATTCCTTGAGCCTTGTTCTTTGCCAATTCTTTCAATGCACCTTGGACTTCTTCCTTCAGTATCACTGGCTTTTGATCATATGCTACCTCTTGAAGTGGTTGAACATCGATCATTTCCTTTTTGACAGTGACTGTGTATTCCTTCCATTTTCTTTTGATGCTTTCTCCATCATTCAATAATTTGCCCAGAGAATCCTTCAATAACGAAAGTTGAGGCTTAAATTTTTTCTTCAGTTCCTCTAGCTTGAGAAATGCTGAGCATGTTCTTACTTTTTGGTTTTCTGACTCCAGATCTTTGCACATTTTGTTGTAATATTTGACTTTGTCTTCTCAGGGTGACCTTTGAAATTTTCTGTTCAGCTATTGTTCCTCCTCATTCTTCCATTTGCTTTAGCAGGTCTACTCTGAAGAGCAAGTTTCAGTGTCTCTTCTGACATCCATTTTGATCATTTCTTTCTTTTTTGTCTTCTTAATGATTTTTTGCTGTCTTCATGTATGATGTTCTTGATGTTATAACACAACTCTTTAAAGGTCATTAAAAAGACAGAAAAGAGTAAAAGACCAAAATGGACGTAAGAAGAAACTGTGAAACTTTCTCTCAGCACAGAGATCCAAAAGTGAGTGGAAGAAATGAGGAAGTCAAAATGCTTAACAGTAAAATTTAAAGTGAAGGTAGAAAAGAAAAAGTCAAGGATTATAATGAAATGTGCAAAGACCTGACATTAGATAACCAAAATGGGAGAACACTCAGCATTTCTCAAACTAAAAAAACTGAAGAAAAAATTCAGTTCTTCACTTGCTATACTGAAGGAGTCTATGGACAAAATATTGAATAATACAGAAAGCATCAAAAGAAGATGGAAGCATACACAGAATCATTGTACTAAAAAGAAATGGTTGATGTTCAACCATTTTAAGAGATATCATATTATCAAGAATACATGTAAATGAAGGTAGAAGTCCAAGATGCACTAAAAGTTCTAGCAAAAAAATAAATCTCCAGGAATAGATGTAACATAAATTGAAACATTTTAACTAACTGATGGAGCACTAGAGGTAGTCACTCAGCTATGCCAAGGAATTTGGAAGATAGCCAATCTATTGGAAGAGATTGATATCTGTGCCCTTTCCAAGAGAGGTGACCCAAGGTCATTATGAGTCGGAACTGACTCCATGGCAAACCACCACCATCACTATTTTCCTTTCCTTTATTTCTCTGGGGTAGCTTGTGAGAGTAAAGTATTACTAGGTATATAGAACACAACTTAACTAAAGTGTTAAATAAATTATAACCTTCTCTTATTGTATCTTTAAATGCAAACTGAATCATATAATAGAAAGGAAATTAAGATTTTTTTCCCACTAAATTATTGCTTTCTGAAATCCCATTTGTTTATTATGCAAGGCTTATGTATGTGTGGGAAACACATAGTGTTTCCCTGCTTTCTCTGGTAATAGAGACTAGACTAATCATGTAGGCATAAAATACTCAAAATGTAAATTTTGAAAAAAATGCACATTTTAAAAATGACTTCTTTAGATATCTTTATTCATTAAGAGCCAGATCTTATGACACCACAGGAAAAATGTACAGGTTTCTTTGAAATCTGAAAGTAAGGCCTTAGGGACCAGGGCAGTAGATAGAGACTTGCATGCTCATACACTTTAGGGTAGTTAGTTAAAATGCAAGGACCATAGTTTATAATATTTCAATATCATTTTGGTCACAATTTCTGAAATATCTCAACATAAATATTTGGTGCATTTTAAGAACAAGGACATTTGGGGGACAAATTATGTAATCTGTAGTTAGTTATTAAGCACCGTTGAGTTGGCTCTGATTCATAGCGACCCTCTGCAGGGTTTCCAAGGCTGTGAATCTTTACAGGAGCAGAAAGCCTCATCTTTCTCCCGCGGAACAGCTGGTAGTTTCAAGCTACTTACTTTGAGCTTAGCAGCCCAATTCGTAACCATTATGCTACCAAAGCTTGTCTCTTTAAAAAAAAAGAAGGTCCATTAATAGTAAAATGCAATGTACAAATAACTAAAACAAGAGATAGATGCATGGTTAGTGTGTCACACATGTTGGGATGGGAGAGATGGGAAGGAATAGCCTAGACTTTAGTATACTAAAATGGACTGGCATATGAAATTTCTAATCAAACCATCATATTGTCTACTATCATAAGGATGATAAATTGGTTATAAATGTCATGACATTCATCATTAAAAAGAACAGTTCAAGGTTTTTCTTGAAGTACAAGACTGTCAGTATTATATAATATGTAAATATTAGATAATCCTAGTATGAAATAATATCCAAATGCCTACAAGTAAGACCAGTTCACATGACATTTATTCACTAACTACTAATGCCAAAAATGAGGACATTAAAGATTTTTACCAATTTCTGTAGTCTAAAATTGATTTTTAGTGACTAACCAAGGGGTGGGAGTTCTAGTCTGTGTTACAGGTCAAAAGCTCTCCAGTATAGATTCCAGCCTGACTAATTC
>NW_006408540.1:449326-457761 GCF_000296735.1 Chrysochloris asiatica
TGTAAACTTTCACTCAATGCAAAATAAAAACATTTAATTAAAAAAAATTGATTTTTACCAATTTCTTTAGTATAAAATTGATCAAATATGCAATCAAAATGCATTGACCATTACTGGTCATTGTTATTGAAATACAGTTGGTGACAAAGAAGGATAAATAGCTAGAAAATAAAGCCTTGGTGATAGAAACAATACTGAAGATCACATGATAGAGTTTTGCAAGACCAACAACTTATTCATTGCAAATACCTTTTTTTAAAAAAATTTTTGCAAGTACACAAACAGTTACTATACATGTGAAAGTATGCTGATGGAATTGTTGTTGATAAGTGTCTTCGAGTTGATTCCTTCCCATAGAGACCTTGTATAGGGATTCCGAGTAGCAGCTGGTGAGCTTGAACCACCAACCTTTCAGTTCAAACGGCTTTGCAGTCTGACGCATTAACCCACAGCACCACAGCAGAACTCATGCTGATGGAATAGACAGGAATAAAATCAACTTCATCTGTAGGAAAGTATGATAGAGAAGCTCAAGATTATCAATCAGTACAATACCCGGGGATGACTGCAGAACAGACCATCAATTATTCATATTTAAGTTGAAGGTGCAGAAAAGTAAAACAAGTCCATGAGAGACGAGGTAAGATCTTGGGTATATCCCACCTGAATTTAAAGCCCTTTTAAGAAAGAGATTTGACACATTGAACACTGATTGTACCTCCTCTAATATGGATTTGTTCTTTCTTCTGGTGGTTCATGGCACACTAATATTCTTCAACAACATCATAATTCAAAAGCATCAATTCTTGTTGTTGTTATTAGCTATTGCTCAGTCTACTTCAACTAATAGCAACCCTATGTACAACAGAAGGAAAAAAAAATATCAGAACTTAAACCTTCCTTCCAATGATTAGAGTACATTGCTGCAGTCACTGTGCCAGTCCATCTGCTTAAGGACCTTCATCTTTTTGCTTACCATCTACTTTACCAAAACAGTCCTATTATGGTATTGAAGGAGAATGTTGAAAGTGCCATAGGCTGCCAAAAGAACAAACAGATCGTTGTTGGAATAAGTACAGCCAGAGTGCTCCTTGGAGGCCAGGATGGCCAAATTCATCTCTCATACTTCAGACATATTGTCAGAAGGGACCAGTTACTGGAGAAGGATATCATGTTTGGTCAGGTGGAGGATCAGAGAAAAAGAGGAAGACCCCCAACGAGATGGATTGGTTAAGTGGCAGCATCAATGGACTCAAGCATGGCAACAGTAGTGAGGTTGGCCCAAGACAGGGCAATGTTTTGTTCTGCTGTGCACAAGGTTGCTATGAGGCAGTACTGACTCGATGGCACCTAACAACAACAACATGTACCATCAGTTAACAGTGTTTCTCTCTATTCACTTTAGCTTTTTTTTAAAAAAACATTCAGGCATATACATAATTTACACCACCAAAGGGCACATTCTGCAATTCTGCCTCCTGGCCGCCATTTCCTAGTCCCTCACTTCCCATCTAGAGTCCTCAGCTGCTTCCTCTCTCCATGTCCCCATCTCTGCATCCCTCTCTGGTGTTGTTGCTTCTTCTTTTATCAATTCTTAAAGATGTTAAAGACAAAACAAATCATCTGGATGAGGAAAACAATCATCATGAGGCCTTATTTCAGAAGATAGAAAACAAAGAAATTCTGATTGGTAGCAGATAAGCTCATCACAGTTCATCCCAAAATCAGGACTATGGAAGCAAGCGAGGAAGCATGATTGGAATGCATGTACTATTGCAGATTAGAAAATATTACAGTATTCATCCCCTCTGGGGCCCTCTGATCACCTTGTTTAGGGTATGATTCATTTACCAAGTGGTCCTGGCACTCCATTATCCATTAAAGGCATTCCTGAGAGGGAGAATGTCCCTTCCTAGGATGGCTAAGGGAGTCATAGTAATCCACTTTCAAATACATTCTGTCTGAGGGCAAAGCTTTTTCATTGATGATTAGTGAACGCTGAATTTATTTCAAGGCTCAAAATGGATTTAGGGCTCCCAATGTAAACCATAGACTTCTATAAACCAAGTGACCAGAATTTAAGCTATAATAAAACACTTACTGAAGCTGCAGTCAAGAAATCAAATGACATATCACGTTGGGGAAATCTGCTGCAAAAACCTCTTTAAATGGTTCAAGAGAAAAGATATCTTTTGAGGACTAAGGTGCACTTGTTCTGAACCATGGTATTTTCAATTGGACCTTATATACATGTGAAAGCTGGGCAATTAATAAATAAGACCAGAGAAGAATTTATGCATTTGAATTATGGTGTTGACAAAGAATATTGAAAGTATAGTAGACTGTCAGAAGAACAAATAAATTTGTCTTAGAGGAATTGCAGCAAGAATGCTCCTTAGGAGGGAGAATGGTAAGACTTGGTATCATGTACCTTAGACATGTTATCAAGGCTAACCAGTCTCTGGAAAAGGACAACATTCTTTTATGGATGTAATGTATAAAGTCATGGAAGACAGGAAGACTCCTAAGGAGATGGATTGACACAATGGTCACATTAATGGGCTCAAGCATAACAACAATTATGAGGAGCATTTCCTTTTTTGTACATAGGGTCACTGTGAGTTGGAACACTCTATGGTACCATACAAGAACAACAACAACAGCAAAGTGTCTATCCATTAAATTAAAAAAGTTATTTGCTCTATTTCCATTCGGTCATGCATTATAATTTCTTATGGTTTCCATTTCTTTGCTTGTATTTATTACTTTAATAATTTTAAGGAGTCCTGGTGTGGCACTGTGGGTTAACGTGCCAGAGTGCAAAGCCATTTGAACTTCAAGGTTGGTGGTTCAAGCTCACCAGCTGCTCCTTGGAAACCCTATACAGGATTGCTATGGATCAGAATCAACTTGATGGCATTTCATAACACAACAACAACAACAATAATTTAAAATTCCCTTTAAAAGCTTTAAGCTGTTTAATTATAACCCACATATTAAAAAAATTTAACCATCATATTTGTTGCATTTTCTTTATTGTGTTTGGGAATGTTGTATTCTACATGGTTTAATATTTTTTATTAAGAACTCATCTTTGTGGTTGGTGGGAGGGGCAGTTTGTAAGATGATTATATGATATGGTTGTAGGAACTTTCATCCAAAATTACTTTGCATTTGCTTTGGTAACTGCCTCAGAATAAATTGAGATTTCCATATTTCATGGGCAGTAATATTCTTACTCTAAACCCGTGCACTGTGTCACGTAAATCACTTTGTGTTGCTGTTTGTATTGTTTTAGTAACTGAGTGATTTGAAGAGACTTTATTGACACATTTTTTCTGTGTATAAATGTCTAAAAGTTATGCTTAATTAATCTCCCCCTTTTACTCAATGTCAACTTTAGAGACCTTAGTTTTAAGGCAGAGTACTCTCTCCATTTTCCAACTTCTGTGTTTGCATAAATGTTGAAGAAACAGCAACATACTTCCTAGACATTTGTTGTTATGTACCATTCAGTTGGATCTGACACATAGCAACTCTATGCACAACAAAACAAAACACTGGCCAGTCCTGTACCATGCTCAGAATTTCTGTTATATTTGAGCTCAGTGTTGCTCCCACTGTGTCAATTCATCTTATTTGGGGCCTTCCTGCTTTTTGTTGACCCTTCACTTTTCCAAACATGACATTCTTCCCCAGTGACTAGTGCCTACTTACAATATGTTCAAAGCATGAGAGACAAAGTCTTCCTTCTAAGGATAATTGTGGCTGAACTTTACCAACACAGAATTGCTTGTTCCTCTAGCAGTCCCTGGTACTTTCAGCATTCTTCCCCATCACCATAATTAAAATGCACCAATTCTTCTATAGTCTTCTTTATTCTTTGTCCAACTTTGAGAAGCATATGAGGCTACTGAAAGTACAATGGCTTGAGATGCACCTTAGTCCTCAAAGTGACAGCTTTGCTCTTTAACACTTTAAAGAGGTCTATACAGCAGATTTGCCTAATGCAATACAACATTTTATTTCTTGACTGCTGTTTCTATGAATGTTGATTATGTATCCAAGTACAATGATGTCTTTGACATCTTCAATCTTTTCTCCTTTCATTAAATTGCTATTTGTTGTGAAGATTGATTTTTGATTTTTTTTTTTTTTTTTACATTGAGGTACAATTTATACTGGAGATTGTATGTAGTCTTTGATCTTCATCAGTATTTCAAGGTCCATTTACTTCCAGCAAGCAAAGTTGTGTTGTCTGCCTATAGTAAGTTGTTGTTGTTGGTAGTTGTGTGCTATGGAGTTGGTTCCGATGCACAGCAACCCTGCATGGTGTTCCTGAAGCTGTAAAACTGACAGGAGCAGAAAGCCTCATCTTTCTCCCACAGAACAGCTGGTAGTTTCAAACTGCCAACCTTGAGTTTAACAGCCCAATTCATAGTAACTACGCTTGTCTTTTGTTAATGCGTCTTTCTTCCATCTTGGTTCTGCTTTCTTCTTTATATAATCCAGCTTCTCAGATTATTTTTCAGCATACAGATTTAAATATATGATGGTGTTGGATTATACCAAATTAAATATGGTGAAAATATACAACCCTGGCATACACCTTTCCGATTTTAAACCAATCAGTGACCCATGTTCTATTAGAAAGACTGCCTCTTCATCAATGTACAGGTTTCTCATGAGACACAAGTGTTCTGAAATAGTCATCCTTCACAATGCTATCCGTACTCTGTTATGAAAATAATCTAGTGAGTTTCCATTGCCAATAAAGCATAAGTAAACATCTTTCTGGTGTTCTCAGCTTTCAACCAAGACACAGCTGACATTAGCAATAATATTCTTACTTCCATGTTCCCTTCTGAATCCAGCTTAAATTTATGGCAGCTCCATGATGATTTACTGCTGCAACTGTTTTGAATTATTATTAGCAACATTTCACTTGGAAATAATTTTAAGGATATTGTTTGATAACTTCTGCATTCCATGGAGTCACCTTTCTATGAAATTGTACAAAATAAGCAACTTTTCTAATCTGCTGGCCATGTAGCTGTGTTCCAAATTCATTGGCATAGAAGGGTGAACACCTCTAGCATTGCATCAGTTTGTTGAAACATTTCTGTTTTGTAATCTGGAAGTTCCTGGAGCCTTGTTTTTTCCCAATGTTTTCAGCACAGTTTGGACTTCTTCCTTTCATACCTTCAGTTCTTAATCATATGGTGCCTCTTGAAATGACTGAACATTGACCAGTTCTTTTTGGTACAGTGACTCTGCATCACTATTCCTTCCATCTCCTTTTATAATTTCTGTGCCTTTCCATAATTTTCCCACAGAATTCTTAAATATTGTATCTAAGGCTTGACTTTTTTCTTCTGTTCTTTCAGCTTGAGAAATCATGAATGTGTTCTTCCCTTTTGGTTTTATAACTACAAGTCTTTACACATCTCATTAAAATACTTTGTCTTCTAAAACAGCTCTTTGATATTTTCCATTCAATTCTTGTACTGTATAATTTCTTTCAGTGACTTTAGCTTCTCCAGGTTTAAGAGCAAGATTCAGAGTGTCTTCTGACGTCCATTTTGGTCTTTTCATTCTTTCCTGTTTTTTTAATTACGTTCTGCTTTCTTTATGTATGATGTTCTTGATGTTATTTCATAATTGCCTTGTCTGTGATAATTAAATTTAATGTATCATGTCTGTTCTTGAGATGGTCTCTAAACTCAGGTGGGATAGATATATTCAAGGTCATATTTCACTCTCATTAATTTATTTTAATTTTCTTGAACTGTAGCTTGAACTTACCTAAGAGCAATTGGTGATCTGTTGCACCATTGGTCCTTGCCCTTGTTTTGGCTGGTAATATTGAGCTTCTCCATAATCTGGTTCCACAGATGTAGTCAATTTGATTCCCATGTATTTGATCTAAGAAGGCCCACTTGTATGTTGTTAAGTGCTGTCGTGTCATTGTGACTCATAGCAACTCTGGATAGGTTTCATAGGATCAGCTGGTGGGATTGAACTGATGAACTTGTGGTTAGTAGTCCAGTGCCTCCCCTATAGTGCAACTGGAGTCCTTCACTTGTATGCCATTTTTGTTGTAAAGTGCCATCAAGCCGGTTGAACTCATAGCGATCCTGTATAGGGCTTCTAAGGAAAGCTGGTAGGTTTGAACCATCGATCTTATGGTTCACAGTCCAGAGCTGATGCTACAGCACCACACCAGCAATCCTTACTTGTCTAATAAGTTTATGTGGATGAAAAAGGTATTTGCAATGACAAGTTATTAATCTTACAAGATTTTATCACGTAACCTCCAGCATTGTTTCTATCATCTAGGCCATATTTTCAACTATGAATTCTATCTCTTTATTTCCAATTTTCACATTCCAATCACTAGTAGTTATCAATGCATCTTGATTCCATATTTGATCAATTTCAGACTGAATAAGTTGGTAGAATTCTTCAATTTCATCATCACTGGCTTTAGTGTGTATTACATAAATTGTAATAAAGTGGTATTAATTGGTCTTCTTTATGGTCTTATGGATATTATCCTATCACAGCATTTTAATTCAAGGTGGATCTTGAAATTCTCTTTTTTGACCATGAATGTGACTCCATTCCTCTTCAGTTTGTCATTCCAGGCATAGTTAACCATATGATTTTCTGATTCAAATGGCCAATATCAGTCCATTTCAGCTCATGAAAGCCTAGGATATTGACCTTAGACATTCCGTTTCAGTTTGATGACTTCCAATTTACCTAGATTCTTGCTTTGTATGTTCCATGTTTCAATTATTAATGTGTATTTTCACCTTTTTCTTATTATTTTGAGTGGTGCCCCATCAACAAATGAAGGTCCCAAAAGTTTTACTCCATCAACATAATTAAGATCAGCTCTACTCTCAGGAGGCAACACTTTTCCAATTGTGTTCTTAGTCGCTTGCACCCTGAGGCGATCATCTTTACGCACTCTATCAGACAATGTTCTGCTGTCATTCACAGGATTTTCAGTGGGTAATCAGTCAGTAGTGGTGCACCTCGCCTGATTCATAGTCTGTCTTAGACTGCACATTCCACTGAAACCTGTCTACCATGACTGGTTCTTCTGGTATCACAGCAACACACAAGCCACCACAGTACGCCAAACTCACAGATGAGTGAGAGGTAGTCCTAGCCATTTACTAATCAGAACATCCATCAAGGTTTCTATCCCTGGATCTTTCATTTTGTGTTGGCAAATTGAGTGTTTTTCTTCTTCCTTTTAAAAAATTCAGTTTTGAGTCCAGCCTCTTATTTTTAAAATTCTGATATTTTCTGTGAAACAGATATTTTTTACATGCAACACTTCAGAAGTTTCATATTGTCGTTGTTAACTGCCTACAAGTCTGTTCTGACTCATAGTGACCCTATATATGGTTTCTGAGGATTGGCTGGTAGGTTTGAACCACAAGATCAGTATGTGGTTCAAACTGACCTTGTGGTCTAGTGTTTGTCCTACAGTGCTACCCCAGGACTCCATCATATAGTTAGGGTCCTTATTTAGCCTCAAATAAAAATCATGTTTATTTTGCTTTGATTTTATCACTATATCAGTTATTCTGCTCTTAAAATTTGTATAAGATCAGACTCATTTTTATTTTGGTTAGTTCAACTTTGCACTTGACATGCTTTCAATATAAATATGCATATTTTTTAATTTATTGTTTTTTTTTAATGCTTTCAAATACTTTCCAAATGATAGTGACCCTGTTTAGGGTTTCAGAGACTGTAATCTTTACCGGAACAGAAATACTCATCTTTCTCCAGTTGAATGGCTGGTGGGGTTATATCTGAAAACCTGTAGTTAGTAGTCCATTGCTTATCCTATAGTGCCATATTCTTAATTATGCATTTGGATTTTAAAAATTTATTTTTAGATGCAAAGAAACTGGGTGGTGCAGTGGGAAAGAAAAGCCTGTCTGCTTCCATAAAGGTTTATTGTTGGGAAACTCTAAGGGTGAGTTTTACTAGAATCATAGTGGCATTGGGAATTAGGCATTAGACTACTAACTGCAAGGTGAGCTGTTCAAAACCACCAGTGGCTCTGCTGTAGAAAGATGAGGCTGCTCTAGTAAAGATTTACAGTCGTGGAAATGAAATCCGATGTAGGGTTGCTGAGTCTGTCTTGAGTCAATGGAAGTGGATTTGGTTTTGGTTTTATAGTGTCAGTATGAGTTTGAATCAATTTGATGGTAGTGGTTGGATTTAGTTTTAAATGCATTTTGGAACTACACAGAATTCTTTAAGAATGACATGCATGGTAGAATTACTTAGATAAAGGTATAGCACATAGTAGAAATGTACTATACCTTTATCTAAGTAATGGCTACCTCAGTTTATGTATATGTAAAAGCAATCAAGTTGCACATTTAATATCTGTCCACTTTACA
>NW_006408540.1:474783-477402 GCF_000296735.1 Chrysochloris asiatica
ATATCTGCTGCACAAGACCTTTTTAAGGTATTGAAAAGCAACGATGTCAGCTTGAGGACTTAAGTAAGGTGCACCTGACCCAAGCCATGGTATTTTCAATAACCTCATGTGCATGCAAAAAGTGGACAGTGAATAAGGGAGACCGTAGAATAATTGATGACTTTTAGTTATGGTGTTGGAGGAGAATATTGAAAGTGCCATGGGCTGCCAAAAGAACCAACAGATCTGTGTTGGAAGAAGTGCAGTCAGGGTGCTCCTTGGAAGCCAGAACGGCCAAACTTTGTCTCTCACATTTTGGACATATTGTCAGGAGGAAGCAGTCGCTGGAGAAGGATATCATGTTTGATAAGGTGCAGGGGCAGAGAAAATGAGGAAGACCCCCAGTGAGGTGGATTGGCAAAGTGGCATCTTCGATGGACTAATGCCTGGCAACTATTGTGAGGTTGGCCCAGGACTGGGCAATATTTTGTTCTGCTATACAATAGTGTTGTTATGAGTTGGCACTGACTCAATGACACCTAACAACAACAACAACATAAGGTCACTATGAGTCAGAAATGACTCAGTGGTATTTTTTGCAGACATAGCTCTATAACTTAGGAGAAACGTGTTTGAACACTGTACCACCAGGTCTCCTTGATTCCACAACAGGGCTTTTGTTTTGTTCTGTTTATAAGTACAAATATTTAAAGATTATACTTACATAGACTATGTATAATAGGCAAATACTATTTGTTTTTCATATAAGATTTATTATTTTACTTAAATATTACTAGTTTGTATAGTTAAATATGGAGTCCTGGTGTGGTCTTGTGAGTTAATAATGCACTGAACTGTAAAGTCGGGTTGATCCTCAAGGTTGCAGTTCAAGCTCACCAGCAGCTACTTGGATACCCTGTACATGGTCACTATGGGTCAGAACTAACTTGATAGCACTTAACCACAACTACAACTTCGTTAAGTATTGGAAAATTGAAAAAAAAAACTGTCTGCTAAATCAGATTATTTTAACTTTTAGATATTTGCTAGAAGTGCATATATTATATGCTATTTCTGAAGAACGAATAGGTAGATCATTGCTTGCTTTTTGATAATAAAGAAAATTACAGTGAGGTTGAAAATGTTTTTAGACAGTTAGAATATATGCTAAAAAGAGTCAATGTTTCTATGTTTCTTGAAATATACTTTCCAATACTCTACTTCTCTTCTTCCCATAAAAACGTTATTTTGTGTTCAAGAATTAAATATTTTAGGAATAAAAGATGAGTGACAATGGTAACTCAGTGGTAGAATTCTCACTTACCATGCCAGAGACCCGGGTTCAGCTCCCATAAATGAATCGCATATGCAGCCATCACCCATCTGTGTTTCTATAGAGCCAAATATGCTTCAACAAAGCCCCCAGAATAAGACAAAATCAGATGAAAGACCTGGCATTTTCCTTCCATAGGGAAAATCCTAGGGCTCACAAAAGTCTAATCCCATTGGGTATGGCATCACTATGTGCCAGGGCCTGACTCATTGGTAGTTAAAAACAAGCGATATATGGAGTCCTGGTGTGGTGCTGTAGGATAAGCACTAGACTGCTGACCAGAATGTTAATAATTCAAACTTACCAACCAGTCCTTGGAAATACTATACAGGGTTTTCTATGAGTGGTATATGTATAATTTCTCAAACAAATTTCAGTGAAAAGCCATGGATTTAAATTCAGTCCCTTCCACGTATCCATTAGAATATAAGCAGTGATGATCCTAATGAGAATCTGTTTTCTATTGACCTGTTGTTTAAAGCTTTTGGATAAAACAGTAGATTTTGGAATCACATTAGCATACTTGAATAATAAATCTCATAAACAACACCACATTAAGTAATATAGAAACAAGATTCTATACTCTGTATTCCATAGTAAATTACTTGAGGAAAAGAGTAGAGAAGTAACCAGTTCAGAAAATCTTAATGAGCTTCACCTTTTGCTGATTCAGATTTGGTGACAATTGGTTTGCCCATGTCTTGAGGTTTATTCCTGTATAAGATACTCTTTTATTGACAAAACTAATTTATAGTGTAAATGAGTTTGCAATGGAAACAATTGTTACTTAAAATGAAACAAAATTAAAATAACCTTTCTACAACCTTCTGAAGTTATAGAGAGTCACAGGCATGTAATTGGAAAAATAATAAAGATAAATTATTATAGGTTCATTAACTGGGATTCACTAAGGTTTTCTACACATTTAAAAAATAATAATATGTAGCTTTCTATTTCTAGATAAATTTATTAAGTAAAATTAGTTTCTACTTTCTTTAAGAGAAAATCCAAATGATTGATTTAAACAAGAAAGAGACTTATTTTGTCCTCCAATCTGAGTTGATTAGTCCAGAGCTTCTCCACTGATGTGCCTTGTCCCAAGCAGCCCAAGGCAATCCCAGAGCTAGTAAAGAATCACGCTATCTACATTTTTTGCCCTGCCGTTTAAGGTATGGCTCTTTCCCACATTGTCCTTGATAGCTGCTGTTGTCTCCTATGTTGTTGTTAGCTCCATTGAGTCTTTCCTACCCATGACTATACCATGTCTACAGTTGTTGTTATTGCTGAGTGCTATCCAGTTAGTTCTG
>NW_006408540.1:482662-483228 GCF_000296735.1 Chrysochloris asiatica
CTATTTCTGAAGAACGAATAGGTAGATCATTGCTTGCTTTTTGATAATAAAGAAAATTACAGTGAGGTTGAAAATGTTTTTAGACAGTTAGAATATATGCTAAAAAGAGTCAATGTTTCTATGTTTCTTGAAATATACTTTCCAATACTCTACTTCTCTTCTTCCCATAAAAACGTTATTTTGTGTTCAAGAATTAAATATTTTAGGAATAAAAGATGAGTGACAATGGTAACTCAGTGGTAGAATTCTCACTTACCATGCCAGAGACCCGGGTTCAGCTCCCATAAATGAATCGCATATGCAGCCATCACCCATCTGTGTTTCTATAGAGCCAAATATGCTTCAACAAAGCCCCCAGAATAAGACAAAATCAGATGAAAGACCTGGCATTTTCCTTCCATAGGGAAAATCCTAGGGCTCACAAAAGTCTAATCCCATTGGGTATGGCATCACTATGTGCCAGGGCCTGACTCATTGGTAGTTAAAAACAAGCGATATATGGAGTCCTGGTGTGGTGCTGTAGGATAAGCACTAGACTGCTGACCAGAATGTTAATAATTCAAACT
>NW_006408540.1:484803-490537 GCF_000296735.1 Chrysochloris asiatica
AAAAAAAAAATTGATATTTTAAATTCCATCTATTACTGTTGCATTTTGTACATATCTCTGTGGATGGTAGTAGAAACACCAGGAAGGACGATATTCTTTTCAGGTCTTTGGAGGATGTCCTGGTTTAGGTCCCACTCTCCAACATTTTACCTCTGTGTGTTAGTCATCTTCCTTCTGTTACTCAACTCCAATAATTCACAGCTCCAACAATTCCTAGCTTGCTTCTTTCAGCAGTTAACTCTATGCCTCTTCACATAAGAAAGGCTCACTCCACTATCTCTAAATCTGGTACCCCAAGCCCTAAGAAGACATTATTAGAGTGGCTATTTTGACTAGAATTCTTTAAATATAGGAAACAGAAGAGAGGAAACTGAACCAATGAGATGTGGAGTAATGGTGGAAACTATATCAGTTTTCTTCCAGAATTGATGAAGAAACACATGAATATTGCTTTTTTCCTTGGAATATATCAGAAAATATTCCAACAAAGGAATAGATATGTATTCTTATTAAACTACTTTGATCCAACTCCATGTAAAGTATGGATATAACTTTTCTGTGTTTAGGACCATTTGTTCATTTCTTGAAACTATCTTAAGAAAACACAATACC
Source organism: Chrysochloris asiatica (assembly GCF_000296735.1). Lineage (NCBI taxonomy): Eukaryota > Metazoa > Chordata > Mammalia > Afrosoricida > Chrysochloridae > Chrysochloris > Chrysochloris asiatica. The sequence goes on from NW_006408540.1 coordinate 485,416, forward strand.
TGGACTGTAAAGAGAGGCTAGCAATTGGCCAATATATATTCTTTATCACATAATGTCTTCTTCAATTGAAAGAAAAAGGTGTTAGATTTCATTGCTCAAATATGAAAATAGGATTTGTTGTTGTTGTTAAGTGCCATTGAGTCATTTCCATGTCATAATGGCCCAGTATAGGGTTTCCAAGGAGTGACAGGTAAGTTTCAACAACAAACTTTGGAGTGTTACAATAGGACTCCCAAATAGTATTTATTTATTTTCTACCTTATGAAAGATGATATGTGATGTGTTTTCAAAATTTAAAAGTTGTTTGAATTAAATATTAAGTAGATTTATCTTTTAAATAATGTTATATATTTGTCAGCTTGAAGGTTGATAAAGCTTTGTTTTCTAAATGATGCCAATCAGTTCAAAGTTGAAACAAGTCATGAAGTTTTCAAAGTAGATTTTTAATTACTCTCTTTCAGTAATGCTTGTTATAGAGTTTTCTAGTGCTTCTATATTGTCTTGCTCAGTCATTTGAAATTAAACCAAAACTTGATATTTCAAAACTCTTTTTAAAATCTTTGTGTTAATTAACCATGTAGAGATTCATTCTTTATTTGGTTTCCTTCTTCAGCACATTTGTAAATTTGGTAGGTGTGTTGCTGTGCATTAATGTGCCAGACTGCAAAGTTGGATTGAACTACAAGGTAGGTGGTTCAAGCTTGCCAGCTGCTCCTCTGAAACCCTAGACAGGGTTGCTATGAGCCAGAACCAACTTTAAGGCACTTAACAACCCCAACAACTTTTTTTTAAATCTGCATTTAGAAATGTCATTTATATTCCCTTGTGAGTAATTATAAGTATTAAACTAGAAAAAAGGATAAAGTTTTTTGTAAAGTTCTCTACATGCAGTAATTAAGTACTACATTTAATTTTACACTTAATTTATTAAGTATAGTATAAACTTTAATATTCTGTATTATTTCAACAAAGATAATAAAGTTCCTGTAGCATTAATGAATCTTAAAATGGTAATGAGAAGAAAATGTTGAATTAACTATTATAAAACATTGAAGTGTCAAATACTATTTACATTTCAAATCATACCTCTTTTTCTGTTTGTACTAAAAATGGGACAACACTCCTCCATTATTTGTTGTTGTTGTCCTTAACTGTCATCAAGTCAAGTCCAACTCAGTAGCAGCCCTGTAAAGAGTTTCTGAAGAGCAGCTGTTAAGTTTGAACTGCCGACCTTAAGGCCCAAACCGACCCTCTGGTCCTGGGTTTATCCTACAGCACCATATACTGTAAATGCATTTTATGGATAGCTGCATAAGTAATGTTTATTTGATTCAATCACAAGTATTTGAAGTTTTAAAAAAGGAAAACCCTAAGAAATAACTAGATGTATATGGAATCTATTTAGATTTGTGTGCAAAAGCTTTTATTTTTTGACAAATGCATTCATTTAAATATATTAATTACTTTCTATGTAGAGATTCAAGTTGGAACAAAATATGAACTTACACAAAATAAATAGTATAGTTGTGTTCTAATCTGATCACTTAAAAAGACATATTAGAAGAAGTATACTATATTTTTCAAAGTTTATTGCTCTTGTTTGAGTCATGTCTTTTTCACTCCTAGTGACAGTGGAGAAAGATATCATGCTTGGTAAAGTGGGGGGGGCGGTCGCTGAAAAAGAGGAAGACTCCCACCCAGATGGAGTGCCACAGTAGCAGCAGCAATGAGCTTAAGTGTAGCAACAATTGTAAGATTAGTGTAGGCAACATTTTGTTTAGTTGTGCGTAATGTCTCTATGAGTTGGTACCTCGATGGCACTTAACAACAAGTGACTCTATAGGACAGAATAGAAGCACCCTGGTGTGGTGCTATAGGATAAATACTGGATCACAAGATTGTTTGAACCTCAAGGTTGGCAGTTCAAACTCACCAACTGCTCCTTGGAAACCCGATACAAAGTCTTTGGAAAGCACTTAACAACAACAATATAGACTTTCCAGGCTGAGATCTTTTGGGGCAGAATGTCCAGTCTTTGCTCTGAAGATTCGCTGGTGGGCTCAAACCTCAGACCTTTCAGTTTTCAGCAGATTGCTTAATTATTGTGCCACCAGGGGTCCATTTTAAATAATACTTCTTAAGTATTTCTCAGTAGAACAATGTTTTGTTACGCTGAATTTTGCAGATACACCTCACAAAGGTGAATAAGTAATCCAGGACTAGCAAATCACAGTATAGGTTTATTGTACCTCTGGTCAAAGTGAATTCAGTGGTGAAGAGATAGACCCAACCCATTATCAAGTATAGAGTGTTGTTGTTGTTATGTGTTGTGGATTCGGTTCCGACTCATAGCGACCTTGTACAGGGTTTCCTAGGTTGTAAATCTTTACGAGAGCAGAAAGCCTCATCTTTCTCCCATGGAGTGGCTGGTAGTTTCGAACTGCTGACCTTGCGGTTCACAGCCCGATTCGTAACCACTATGTTATTTAAACATTAAATAACTGAGAATCAGAAACAACGATATAAGGGAAATATGTATAACACATTCAAACTGGGTTGTATAAAGTAGATCTGAATATAATGACAATGTGTTTGGGATGGAAGATATAGGTGGGCTCACATAACCTTATGGATTCAATAGATAATTTAAAAATGTATCAAATTTAACCATTTAGAATTATAGTATAACATTTCTCTTTTATCATTCTTATCATGTTTGAGCTATTAGAAACAATATATTTGTTATTGTTAAGTACTGTGGAGTTGGTTCCGACTCATAGTGACCCTGCACAGGGTTTCCGAGGCTGTAAATCTTTACAGGAGCAGAATGCCTCATCTTTCTCCTGTGGAACAGCTGGTAGTTTCGAACTGCTGACCTTGGGGTTCGCAGCCCGATTCGTAACCACTATGCTACCAGAGCTCCTTAGAAACAATATATAGGAATATGTAAAATAGTAAGAGATACTTATATCGTTTTTAAGTCTTGGGTACCTACAGAGGAAGTTTTTGTCATATACATCTGTTAACAATGGTGTAATTTAAGCAAGAAGAATAATTTGCTGTTTCAACTGAAGCTCTGAGTCAGTGACTCAAGGTTTCTTTTGGGCAATAGAACAAAGCTGACTTTGATTTTACTGACACAATTCAATATTTGTGGAATGATAAAAGTTCCTCTTTTTAATTGTAAGATTTATACTTATTAGCATAAAACAAAATGCCTCACTGTGAAGTGTCTTTGAAAAGTCCACACTGATATCATCCCAGGATAAAAGAAAGGGGATATTTGTTAACCTGCTCTAAGAATAGAATAAAAAACATAATTTCTCTGTAGTACACTTTCTACAGATATAATTTCATAATATCTTTAATTAGCTTCATCAAGACATGGTGTAATCAAACCCACAGTCACAAAGATGAAAGAGGACTATCAGCTGTAAGTGTGACATGTTTAATACAACCAATTTTTTCAAAAACAAGTATTCCATAGTGCAGTTGCTTAATATCCATATATGTTTTCTGTAAAAGGGCATCTTTGTGTCTAATTATACACTTGATTTACTACTCTTTTAATCACATCAAAAGATCAGTGCTGCTACTTGCATAATCCAGAACTTTATTTTAAAAAAATATGAATTTCCTCAGAGGTCAAGACAATTTTAAATGTTAAAGCTATATAACTGCACCCTTAAGTGCTTTTAATCATCTCTATATAGTCAAATTGGAGTCCTATTATGGCGCTGTGGGTTAATGCACCAGACTGCAAAACCATTTGAACTGCAAGGTTGGTGATTCAAGCTCACCAGCTGCATCTCGGAAATCCTATACATGGTCTCTATGGGTTGGAGCCGAATGGACTGCAATTAACAACAACATATAGTCAAATTACAAGGGCTGGTGGTACAGAAGATTTAGCACTGGGCTACTAACTGAAATATCAGCAGTTCAAACCCACCAATTGCTGAGAAGGAAACAGCTGAGATAGTCTGTTTCTGTAAAGACTGATCGTCTTGGGCACCGTACAGAGCAGTTCTGCTCTGTCCTGTAGTGTCACTATGGGCCGTGATCAACTGGAAAGGCTGTGTGGATAGAATTAAATTATCATTTTTCTGTATTATTTATTTTGCCCAAACTCTGTCTTTTCATCTACTATTATATTGTTTTATTAAATTTTACTTACTGATCATCAATTTGGAGTCCTATTGTAGCAATGTAGGTTAATGCAGATTGCAAAGTTGCTTTGAACCATAAGGTCAGTGGTTCAAGCTCACCAGTCGCTCATTGGAAACTCTATACAGGGTCATTATGAGTCAGAAATGACTTGATAGCACTTCATAACAACAACAACAATCATCTATTAGTATAGTTGCAGCAGCAATGGGCTCAAGCTTAACCATTGTGAGAATGGTTCAGGACAAGGAAGTATTTCCTTCTATTGTGCATAAGGTCACTTTGAGTCGGAGTCTACTCAAAGACACCTAACAACAACAGTAATAACAATCATCAATTCAATATATATTTATAGAATCCTTAATAGGCTTGCTGCTGAGAGTCAAAAAATGATGAAGCAGACAATGTTCCAAAGATTTGGAAACATTTATGGGTTAGCCTTAATTTTATTATAACTCTAAGTGAAGGAAAATTTATTATGAGGTAGAGATAATATACTGTGGTTGAGAAGAAAGAAAAAAAGAGAGACAGAGAAGTTAATAAATCCTCTAATTATATTAGGGAAGGTCTCATAGAGAAGATAACATTTATGCTTTACTTTGAAAAATGTTCAAGCATTGTCCATTTCTAAAAAGTCTTCATTGAGAAATATTTGATGATATCTTAGAAAATGACAATAGTCATTTTTCCTGAATAATAATTCTACATTTAGAAGCCAATTTTTATGTAAACATTACTATTTATAAGTAGAAGAAATGTTGCAATAAGTATTTAAAAATATTTTATCTATATAAGTTTGTTTATATGAAGACTATCACAGTTACATATGGCACATTATTTATTCCTCAAAAAGAGCTAGAAAAGTCTATCTGCACAGATACAAAATGGGACCCAAGAGGATAAGCACTGGACTGTTAACTGCAAGGTTGGCAATTCAAACCCACCAGTTGATCCT
>NW_006408540.1:491942-494829 GCF_000296735.1 Chrysochloris asiatica
AAAAAAAAAAAAAATTGAAGAATTCTACCAACTTCTTCAGTTTTTTGAAACATTTCAATTTGTATTCTGTCAATTACAGACTAAACAAGTCATCAAGATACATTGAAACAAAGAGGTAGAATCAGTAGTTGGAAAATATATCATTGGTGGGAGAACTGATCCTGGAAATTACATGTAATAATTTTGCAAGATCAATAACTTATTCATTGCAAATACATTTTTTTGAATAACATAGAAGGTTAGTATAATTGTGGATCTCACCAGATGGAATACGTGATGGAGAAACTCAGTATCAATAGCTAAAGCAAGACCAAGGGCCATCTGTGAAACAGGCCATTAATTGTTCATATGCAAGTTCAGGCTAAAGCTAAAGAAAATTAAGACAAGTCTATGAGAGACAAGGAGTCCTAGTGTGGCACTGTAGAATAAGCACTAGACCACAAAGTTAGTTTGAAATGTTGCACTGAGTATTTAAAAATATTTTGCCTATACATGTTTGTTTAAATAAAGAATATTATAGTTACACATGGCACATTATGTATCCCTCAAAAAGAGCTAGAAATGTCTATCTGCACAGATATAGAATGGAGCCACAAGAGGATAAGCATTGGGCTGGCAATTGCAAAGTTGGCAGTTCAAACTCACCAGTCACTCCTTGGAAACTCTATGTAAGGTTGCTATGAAGAAAAAGAACCACATGACCATTTAGATTGATGCAGAAAAGGCATTTGACAAAATCCAACATCCATTTCTGATAAAAAAAACACTCAACAAAATAAGAATTGAAGGGAAATTCCTCAATATAATAAAGAGCAGATATACAAAATCAACAGCCTACATCACTCTCAATGGAGAGAAACTGAAAGCCTTCCCTCTGTGAACAGGAACTAGACAAGGATGCCCTTTGTCACCACTCCTATTCAATATTGTGCTGTAAGTTTTACCCAGAACTATACGGCATGATAGAAAAATTAAAGCCATCCAAATTGGCAAAGAGGAAGTAAAACTTTCTTAATATGCAAATGATATGATCCTATACATGGAAAACCCAGAGACTCAGTAAAAAAAAACAAAAAAATAAATAAATAAACTATTAGACCTCATTGGAAGATTCAGCAAAGTGGCAGGGTATAAGATCAACATACAAAAATCAGTTGAATTTCTCTATAGCAACAACAATAGCACTAAAAAGGACATTAGGCAAGCAATGCCATTTACAATAGCCATCCAAAGGATGAAATATTTAGGAATAAACCTAACCAGAGAAACAAAGGACTTATACAAAGAAAATTACAAAACACTACTACAAGAAACCAAAAGAGACCTACAGAAGTAAAAGAACATACCATGTTCCTGGATAGGAAGACTCAACATGGTGAAAATGTCAGTACTGCCCAAAAGCAATTTACACATATAATGCAATCCCAATCCAGAGTCCAATAACATTCTTCAAAGAGATGGAAAAGACAATTACTAACGTTTTATGGAAAGGAAAAAGACCCAGGATAAACAAAGCACTGCTTAAGAAGAAGAACAAGGTTAGAGGTCTCTCACTCCCCGATTTGAAAATTTAATACATGGCTACAGTATACCAGTACCAGTAAAAACATCCTGGTACTGGTACAATGAAAGATACATTGATCAGTGGAACAGAATTGAGAATCCAGAAATTAACCAATCCACATATAGCCAAATGATTTTCCACAAAGTGCCTAAGCATATTGCATGGGGAGGAGATAGTCTCTTTAACAAATAGTGCTGGCAGAACTAGAATGAGAAATGCAGAAGTATGAAACAAGACCTTTACCTCATGCCCTATACATAAACGAACTCAGCATGGATTAAAGATCTAAATGTGAATCCCAAAATTATGAAGGTCATCAATGAAATAATAGAGACAAATGTGAGGGTGCTAATTCAGGAAATATACAGACTACCAAATATTTTGAAAAGTACACAAACAAAAGTAGACAAAATAGATGAGTGGGACATACTAAAAATTAAAAACTATGTGCATCAAAAGACTTCATGAAAAGAGTAAAAAGGGAACCCACAGAATGGGAAAAAATCTTTTGCAATGGCACATCAGATACAGGACTCATTTCTAAAATATATAGGAAATTACAATACCTCTACAAGAAAAATGCAAATAACCCAATTAAAAAAATGGTCACAGGACATGAACAGACACTTCACCAATGTGGAGATCTGGACAGCCAACAAACATATGAAGAAATGTTCACGATCAGTAGCCATTAGAGAAATGCAAATCAAAACAACAATGAGATATCATCTCACACCAGCAATAACAGCAAAGAGCAAAAAAAGCAGAGGACAACAAATGCTAGTGAGGATGCTGAAAGACTGGGACCCTCCTACATTGTTGGTGGGACTGCAAAATGGTCCAACCACTCTGGAAAGCAATATGGCGCTTCCTTAGAAGGTTGGAAATAGAAATTCTTTATGACCCAGCAATTCCTCTGCTTGGTATTTACTGAAAAGAAATACAAGCCATAACATGAGTAGATATATGCACACCAATTTTCATAGCAGCACTATTTACAATAGCAAAAAAATGGATACAACCAAAATGCCCATCAATTGAAGAATGGATAAACAAACTATGATACATGCAAACAATGGAATACTATGCTACCTTGAAGAACAACAAGGAAGTTGGCAAGCCATCACATAACATTGATGAATCTTGAGGACATTATGCTGAGTGAAATTAGTAAATCACAAAAGGAGAAATACTGCATAAGACCATTATTGTAAAAGACTAACAAAAAAAAACCCACCTAAAAGGGGGTATCTATATATATAATTGCTGACTACCAGGAATTGATGGAATAAAAATTGAGGTCTTTCAGGAAAGTGAGGCAGC
>NW_006408540.1:496359-496785 GCF_000296735.1 Chrysochloris asiatica
CAACCTTGGAATAACAGGGCTTCAGGATACAGGGATTCAGGCGTGATTTGAAAGGGGAAAAGAGGGGAATAATGTTAGGATGCTTGGCTATCTTTTGAATCTTGGTTTCCCTTGCCTACCATTGTGAAATAGATACTTGACGGGGGGTTTGAAGGGGGAATAGCCAGAAACATCGCAACAGAAAACATGTAAGCCTGTCTACAGCCTATAACTGACTGGAATAACTTGAGGGGGGCTGGAAACTCCCCAGACCCAAAATGGGGGGAGAGGGTGGCTATAAAGGCAAGAAGTGACTGGCTTGCAAGCTTTCAAGGGGAAGCCTAGTTCCAAACAGGGCAAGGGTAGGCAGAACCGCCAATGAATGATTTCCAATCTGTTGGGACCAGGCCGACTAAAGGAAATGGGGATAAGACTCTTGTGGTACAA
>NW_006408540.1:498303-520430 GCF_000296735.1 Chrysochloris asiatica
TGAAGCTAATGTCCTCCCATGTAAACTATCACATAATTCACAATAAAACAAACAAACAAAAGACAGCTTGAGAAGACAAAATCAAGTATTATAACGAAATGAGCAAAGACCTGGAGTTAGAAAACCAGAAGGGAAGTACATGTTCAGCATTTTTCAAGCTAAAAGAACTGAAGGAAAAATTCAACATTCATGTTGCATTATTACAAGATGATGTGGGCAAAATACTGAGTAATGCAAAAGAATAAAAAGAAAATAGAAGAAATTCACAGTGTCACTTTACAAAAAAGAGTTGGTTGATGTTCAGTCATTTCAAGAGGTAGCATATGATCAAGAACCAATAATACTGAAAGAAGTTCAATTTGCACTGAAGACATTGCTGAAAAACAAAACTACAATAATTGACAGAATTCAAATTGAAATGTTTCAACAAACAGATACAGTGCTGAAGGTATCCGCTTATCTATGCTAAGAAAATTGGAAGACAACTTACCTGGCCAACTGACTGGAAGAGATTCATATTTATGACCACTCCAAAGAAAGGTGACAGAATGGATTGCAAAAATCATCAAACAATATCATTAATGTTGTTGTTGTTAAATGTCATTGAGTCGGTTCCGACCCATAGCGACCCTGTACAGGGTTTCCAAGGCTGTAAATCTTTATGGGAGCAGAAAGCCTCATCTTTCTCCTATGGAACAGCTGGTAGTTTCGAACTGCTGGCCTTCAGATTCGCAGCCCAATTTGTAACCACTAGCTACCAGAGATCCATATCATTTATATCACATGAAAATAAAATTTTGCTGAAGCTAATTTTAAAAATGATTGCAGCAGTACATTGACAGGGAGCTGCCAGAAGTTCAAGCAAAATTCAGAAAAGGACTTGGAACTAGGAATATCATTGCTGATGTCAAATCCATCTTGGCTGAAAGCAGAGTATACCAAAACTATGTTTGTTGTTGTTGTTGTTAAGTACCATGGAGTCGGTTTCGACTCATAGTGACCCTGCACAGGGTTTTACGAGGCTGTAAATCTTTACCGGAGCAGAATGCCTCATCTTTCTCCTGCAGAACATGCTGGTAGCTTCAAACTGCTGACCTTGAGGTTGGCAGCCCGACTAGTAACCACTACGCTACCACAGCTCCTTAAAACTATGTTTACCTGTGCCTTGCTGACTATGCATAGACATCTGACTGTGTGGATCATAACAGTCTATGGAAAACACTGCAACAAATAATTATTACAGAACACCGAAATGTGCTCCTAAGAAATCTATGAATAGATAAGAATTGTTTGAACAGAACAAGGGAAGACTGATGGTTTAAAATCAGGAAATGATGTATCCTTTTAACATACTTATTCAATCTGTATGTTGAGCAAATAATCCTAGATAATGGATTTTATAAGGAAGAATGTGGCATCAGAATGGAAGGAAGGCTTATTAACAACCTGTAATATGCAGATGACACAATCTTGCTTGCTGGAAGTAAAGGGAAATTAAAATGCTTACTGATGAAGATCAGAGACAGCTTTCAGGATTGCACCTCAATATAATAACTGGACTGAAAAACAACACCATAATAAAAAGAAAAAAGATTGAAGTTGTCAAAGACTTCACTTGGTTAGATCTACTACCAACACTCATAGAACCAGGATTCAAGAAATCAAATGATATATTGAATTAGACAACTCCACTACAAAATATCTCTTTAAAGTGTTATAGAGCAAAGACATCACTTTGAGGAGTATAGTGTGCCTGAACCAAGTCATGGTATTTCCAACTACTTTATATACATATTAAAGTTGGACAATGAATAAATAAAACAGTAGAATAATTGATGCATTTGAATTATGGTATTGAAAAAGAATATTGAAAGTACATGGACTGCCAGATGAGCAAAACATCTGTCTTGGAAGAAGTGCAATCTCCTTAGAAGGAAGGATGGCAAGACATGTTGACTAGTCTCTGGAGAAGGACATCATGCTTTGTAAAGTGTATGTTGTTGTTGTTGTTATGTGTCGTGGAGTTGCTTCTGACTCATAGTGACCCTGTACAGGGTTTCCGAGGCTGTAAATCTTTACGTGAGCAGAAAGCCTCATCTATCTCCCACAGAACAGCTGGTAGTTTTGAACTGCTGACATTGTGGCTCACAGCCCGATTTGTAACCACTACGCTACTAGAGCTGTAAAGTGTAGAGTTAAAAAAAAAGAGGAATATCACTCGCAAGATGGAGTTAACCAGTGGCAGCAATACTTTAAAATTTCTGCACTAAAGAATCTCTTCTGAAGTCCAATTATTATTATTTTTTCTTTCCTGTGCTTTTAATGACCTTTTGCTTTCTTCCTGCACAATGTCCTTAATTCTTAATGTCATCATATAGCTCTTCTGGCTTTCAGTCATTAGTGTCTAATGCATCAAATCTGTTCTTGAGATAATCTCTAAAGTCAGGTGGGATAAGTTTATGTCATCTTTTGGCTCTAGTGGGCTTGTAATTTTCTTCAGTTTCAGCCTGAACATGCATATGAGCAATTAATGGTCCTTTCCACAGTCAGCCCCTGGCCTAGTTTTTGGCTAATTATATTGAGCTTTCACCATCTCTTCCCACAGATGTAGTCAATTTGTGTATTCTATCTGGTGATGGAGGTCTATGTGTAAAATAGCTTTTTATGTTATTTTAAAAGGTATTTGCAATGAACAAGTCATTGGTCATGCAAACTTCTATCATGGGATCTTCAGCATGATTTGTATAACTAAGGTCCTATTTTTCAACAACTGATACTTCCTCTTTGTTTACAACCTTTGCATTCCAATCAACAGTAACTATCAGTACATCTTAATTGCATGTGTGATCACTTTCAGACTTAAATTGGTAGAATTCTTCATTTTCATTGTTACTGGTTTTAGTTATTGATGTGTAAATTTGAATAATATGGTATTAACTGATCTTCCTTTAAGATTATGAATGTTAGCCTATCATCCACAGTACTGCACTTCAAGACATATCTTGATGTATTATTTTATGATCTTGATATGTTTTGTTTTTCCTGGCATAGTAAACCATAATAATGTCAGATTTATTTTTTCTCATGAATGCATAGGATATCAATCTCTATGCATTCCATTTCATTTTTTGTAAATTCAAATTTTCCTAGATTCATATTTCATAAATTACTTGTTCCAATTATTAATGGATGTTTACAACTCTTTTTCCTTATTTTGTGTTGTGTGCTATCAGCAAGTGAAGGTCCCAAATGCTTTATTTCATGTGAATCAATACCGTTAACTTAAGTGCCTTCTGGCCTGAGTGGCTTATCTTCAGGCACTGTATTGGACAATCTTTTGGTGCTTTTCATAATGTTTTCATCTTCCGGCACTATAACTGACAATGTTATGTAGCTATTCATATGGTTTTCTGTGGCAAACCATTCAGAAGAAATCTGCCTGTCCTTCTTCCTAGTCTGTTTTGGTTTGGAAGCTCAGTTGCAACCTGTCCACCTTGGGTGATCCTGCTGATATTTACAACACTGGTGAAATAGCTTCCAGTATAACAACAACACACAGCCACCACAGTACAACAAACTGACAGACATCCGGTGGAAATAATTACTGGGGTAAATATTGTAGTTTAAGTCAATTTAAGGAGCTCTTGTAGCATAGTGGTTACAAATCAGGCTGTGAATCTCAAGGTCGGCAGTTTGAAACTACCAGCCATTCCGAGGGAGAAAGATGAGGCTTTCTGCTCCTATGAAGATTTACAGCCTCGGAAACCCTGTACAGGGTCACTATGGGTCAGAACCAACTCCACGGCACATAACAACAACAATAAGTCAATTTAATATGAGGTTTCCTGATGTCTGTAACCCAAAGCATCCTAACCAAGAGATATGCTGTGTGATCTAGGATGCCTGTCTTTGTAGCAGTATCAGGTTCTCAAACACAAAGCCCTGCTTCAGTTGCTAACTTTGGGATTTTTACTACTATTTCTCAAGCCCAAATTTCTCTGTTAAGAGTCATACTTACATAGTTCATTGCCCATGGGGATTTTTATGTTGATGCCTCATATGTATTTTACACTTAAACTCTTCTAAGTAAAATTAATCTACTTTCTAACCTCCAATGAGCTCTGGTAGCATAGCGATTATGAAACAGGCTGATAATCTCAAAGTCAGCAGTTCAAAACCCTATACAGGGTCGCTATGGGTCGAAACCAATTCCACCGCACACCACCACCACCACTCTATAACTAAGTCAAGAATTGAGGAATCATCTTACATTCCTCTTTCTCTCTCAATGATTACCTTTTTTAATTAAGAAATTATACTGATGCTATCTTATTAATATATACTTGTCTTTCCAGAGGCATTATTGTAGAGGATCAAACATGGATTCTAGAGCCTAACATCATGAGATTAAAATGCTGTCTTGATCACATACTAGTTGTTTACTAGTTATGATCCTTAGTGAATCACTTAATCTCTCTGAGCCTCATTTGTCTCATCTGTAAAATGGGAACAATAATAATATATGTCATACAGATTTGTGTACGTTTAGGTCCAATGCATGCAAAACACACCTACCTGTATAAAGCACATGGAAAGTGCTTAGAAAATATTATTCTGTATTATATATTTCTTGGTGTTTATCCTTTTTATACCAATTACTTGATGGTAGATCAAGTCCTCATCATTTCTTATATTACAAAAATACATTTTATCATCTGCTGTCTCTGCACATTCCATAAATTCAGTGCTTTTTGTCAGTGATCTTTCTCAATAAAATATTTTAATGTTACTCAGAGTATGAAATGTCCCAATACTCTCATTGCGCAAAATGACATACAATCTAAATTCCTGAACTCAGCATATCAGATCTGACACTCTGGCACAGACTTCTTACTTGTAGTTTCCCAGAAGCACTAGGCTGTGGGTGTTACTTCTGGTGCCTAGAAAACATTTTCTCTCTTCCTTATAACTGTGCCTTTCTTTAGACTCAGCCAATTTACCACTTCCTCTAGACATTCTTTTTATCTCCTCACAGATTGCTAAACACTCATGCCCTGTTAATGTCCATTTAGTTAGCATTTTTCACTATATTGCAGTTGTTTGTTTCCTTAGAATATAGTTACATGAAGCTAGGATTATGTTTTTTATTTCTGCATCCCTAGAATCTATCTCAATGATTGGCAGGCAGCTGATCAGTAAATGTCTTAAAAAATACTAAAGAATTATGCCTTATCCTCCTTTCTAGCTATCTGAAATATGCTAGATTCAAATTGACACATTTCAAACACTACTATTGAAACACAAAAGAATTTCTCTGTCCTTGGATATTGTTGTTGTTGTTATGTGCCATGGAGTCAGTTCCGACTCATAGAGACCCTGTACAGGGTTTTCAAGGCTGTAAATCTTTATAGGAGCAGAAAGCCTCATCTTTCTCCAGCGAAACAGCTGGTTGTTTCGAACTGCTCATCCTATGGTTAGCAGCCCAATTCGTACCATAGAATAATTATCTTTGAAATTAAGTAAACAATTAATGTAACCATAACTATGGGAAAACCTCATTTGTTATTTGAATTGATCTCTCAGACTCATTCAATGTATATTTACTGAATTGCTAACATATGCAAATTTCTAGGAAGCCAGGCCACAATGAACAAAAGATGACAAAAATATATTTCCTGAAGCAACTTTTATTCTAGCCTGGGGTACAGAAAATCTTTTACTGCTATCTATTAGTTTTAATTTTGATCTTATTTTATAAGAATATTATAAATTTCTTGAAACTCAGACTTTTATCCTGTATTTTTGAACTTCTAAAACCCTGCATATCATACCTTGAAATGAAATGTTTTCTTTTCCTACACATTTTGGTTTTTTGCCTCCTGCATTAATATCTTTTTTCTTTTTCTCACCACTTTTTTTTTTTCTGTTTAACTCTTCCTCTCCCTCTCACTCAGAAGTATGTATTTGTTAGCTGCCATTGAGTCGTTTCCAATTCATAGTGACCCTGAACACAACAGAAGAAACACTGCCAGTCCTGCACTATCCTCACCATTTTTACATTTGAGCTCATAGCTGATGCCACTGTACAAATTCATCTTGCTAGGGATCTTTCTCTTTTTCACTTACCTTCCACTTTTTCAAGCATGATTCCTTTCTTTTGGGTCTGATTCCTCCTGATAACATGTCCAAAGTACTAGAAAGTAAGACTTTTTCTAGCTTTTAAGGAGCATTATGGCTGTACTTCTTCCAACACAGATTTGTTTGTTCTTCTGGCAGTCCATGGCACTTTCCATATTCTTCTCCAGCAGCATAACTCAAATTCATCAATTCTTCTACATTCTTTCTTATTAACTCTCTCACTTTCACATACATGTGAGGTGACTGTAGATACCATGGTTTGGGTCAGGTGCACCATAGTACTCAAACTGACTTATTTGCTCTTGAACTTTAAAGATACCTTGTGCAGTAGATTTGCCTAATGAAATTAGTTTTTTTTTTTTTTTTTTTTTTTACTTACTATCTACAATTAATCTATGTAGTTTCTTAAACTATGAAACTACATGTTGTTGTTAAGTACAGCTGAATTGGTTCTGACTTATAGCAGCTGTATATAGGGTTTTCAACTTGGGGATTAGCAGTCCAGTACTTAGCTTACAGTGCTGCACCAGAACTCCATTAAACTGGTAGTGGTGGTGGCTGTGTGCCATACAATCAATTTTGACTGGTAGTTGTTAAGTACTGTTGAATTGGTTCCAACTCCTACAGACCCTTTGTAGGGTATGAAAGGATAGGTAGGTGAGGTAGAACCATCGACCTTGTGGTTCAAACTGACTTTGTGGTCCAATGCTTTATCCCACAGCGCCACACAGGACTCTGAGTCATAGTGATCCTGTATAGGGTTTCTGAGGCTAGAAATCTTTACAAGAGCAGAAAGCCTCCTCGGAGAGCAGCTGGTGGTTTTGAACCGCTGACCTTGTTGTTAGCAGCCTAATGCGTAATGCACTACATTACCAGGGCTACTCCTAAACTAGTCTCATAAATGTCATAGATACATCAACTATTTTATGGTTTTTTTTAGGTATTTGAGATTTTTACATTGGAACACTATGAAAATATAAATCTCATTAATAATAAACCGGTAATATTTCACTGTAGTAGTTTTGTTTTATTTTTATTTTTTAATAATCTTGTCCTGCTTTCTCCTGAATTTTGATGCATTCAGATTCTTTTTGAGCCTAATAGGGACTTTTGTCATTGTTGTCAAGTCCTGTTGAGTGGGTTCCAACTGATAGTGACCCTATATAAGGTTTCCAAGAAGTAGTTGGTAAGTTTGAACCACCAGTACTGTAATTCAAACCAACCTTTCAGTCCAGTGCTTATCCTATAGTGCCAAATTTAAGCAACATTTACTATACAATAGTAATCCTGGAGGGGTGCTATAGTGTAAGCAGTGGATCATAAGGTTCTTTTGAACTGCAAGGTCAAACATTCAAACTCAACAACTGCTCCTCAGAAACCCTATACAGGGTTGCTGTGTGCTGGAATTGACTCTAAAATACTTAACAACAACAACAAATCCTAGTAAAGAAAGTGATACTGTAGATAAATGTACTTACCTAGGTTACACCTATTGAGTCATAAATAAAAATGAAGTACTTACTGCCTATCTCACAATGGGTACATATTCAACATACAAAATTCATGTACAGGTTCAAGACTGCCTTCCACATGATTTTAGGGAATGTGACAATCCAAAAAAAAGCTCTTCAGTTTATTGGTTCATTTATAAATTGTTCTCTAATACGAAAATTTTAAGATTACTACTTTGCAGATTTGTTTTCTTAGTGTATCTTAAAATGTTATCCATGTGTGTGAATGTGTGTGTTGTGTAACAGCAATTTTCCCTAGAGTGGATTAAGTTCATTAATTCTCATCTGCTAACTTCATTGTTGTTGTTAAGTGCCCTCAAGTCAGTTCCAACTCATAATTACTCTGTATATGGCTCCTGAGAATCAGCTGGTGGGTTTGAACTGCCAACCATGTGATTCGCAGTCCATTGCTGATCCTACAGTACCACATCAGGAGTCATATGCATGTGAAAGTTGGACAATGTATCAGGAAGATCATAGAATAATTGATTAATTTAACTTATGGTTTTAGAGAAGAATATTAAAGGTACCATGGACTTCCAGAAGAACAAACAAGTATGTGTTGGAAGAAGTATAACCAAAATGTTCATTAGAAGTTAAGAAGGGCAGACTTCATCTCTCATACTTCAGACATATAAGGAACCAATATCTGGAGAAGGACATCATGCTTGGGAAAGTGGAGGGTCATTGAAAAAGAGGGAGACCCCCAAAGAGATGGATGGAAACAGTGGCAGCAGCAGCAATGGGCTGAAGTGTAGCTGCAATTGTGGGGATGTCACAGGACTGGGCAATGTTTCCTTCTGTTGTACAAAAGGTTGCTATGAGTCAGAACTGTCTTGATGGCACCTAACAACAACAACTACATCATGCTCTTCAGATTAAAATATAACAGATACAAATAAGGAATTTTTTAAAATCTCTTAATTGTTTTATGAGGAACATTAAAACATTTTGTCAATTAATTACATTGATCCAAACAATTCAAGATAAAAAAAAATAGAATTCTAATATTTTTCTAAAGTTACATGAGAGAATTATTGCATTCATGCTCAGCAAGAAGAGCCACTTCCCTAGGGCACAATCTTTAGAAGGTTCTACTTATCTACAATTATTTACTGAATATTTATCATATACTGGGGATAGATCTAAGACCTATGAATATTCAATTAATTTTGCATTACAGACTCTATGCACACGGTATTCAGAACAGCTAAATATCCTGCGGGGAACTAATGACACAGAGATATTAAGAAAATCACATGGGTAGAATGAGTAATAAGCAGCATAGTTGGCATTTGAGCCTATGAAGTCTGGCTATAGATCATATAATAATAATAAATAGCACAACAGCAGGGTTTTATTGATCTGTTTCAATATGCAGGACAGACAGCAGTCACTTGCCTAACCCAAAGACAGCACTCTAGCAAGGACAAGTGTGTGATCTGCATCCATCTGTGTGACTACAGTGCATGAATTCTGCATAGCCCTCCTTTAATCATTCCTAAATTGAGGCCCAAGGAGGTGATTGAGAACCTTCTGTAATACTCAATAATATATCTTTATAAGAATTTTTTTTTCTGATAGAAAAAGGTAAAAATCAGACTTTTTGACATAAGGTTAACAATTAATTTTTAGAGCAGGCAGAGTTCATGCTGGTTCTAAAATTCCCATGAAATACTATCTTAAAAGAATTTTTGGACCTCTTGTATTTAAGTCCTCTTATATTAATAGCAGTAAAAATTCAACTGTTCAAAGAAATATTAATATTTTTCCAATAAAATAATGTGACATGGGAAGATTTTGAATTGACTTTTAAGGAAAGTAAAGACCAAGCAGACCCTCCAAAACAAAACAAAACAAAAAACATATCCATTGCCATCAAGTCAGTTCCAGCTCATGTATATTCTCTAGTACAGGGTTTTCAGAGCTGGAAATCTTTATGGAATCAGACTATCCTGTCTTCTCCCTCTGAACTGCTGGCGGTTCAAAATGCTAACCTATCTATTAGCAGTCAAGCTGCCAAACAATTCACCACCAGGGATCCTCCAAAGGACATTACATTAATATATATCACATCACATTTCCCTAGGGAATGCTACACATATTCACATAGGATCCAAATTTAATCAATGTCATTGAGTTATACATGTAAAAGTTTTAGAAGAGCAGAACCTTTATCTGTATACCTATTACTATAACACTTTTTAAAAAGTAGACCTATATCACAAAAAAGGAACTTATTTTCTTTAAAAAAAAACTAAAAATTTTATTGATTGCTAAAATGTGAGCACTATTATTAGTATTGTAAAAGCAATTTATTCTCTGTTATCACATAGATACACATCGTGAACAGTCAATGAGATACAAGATGATAACGGCAAAATCATTTTTAAAAGACTCATTCAAATCCAACATCCATTCCTGATAAAAATACTCAACAAAGTAGAAATTGAAGGGCTATTCCTCAACATAATTAAGAGCATATATACAAAACTAATAGCCTACATTACTCTCAATAGAGAGAAACTGAAAGCTTTTCCTCTGTGAACAGGAACTAGACATGGATGTCCTTTGTCACCACTCCTATGCAATATTGTGCTGGAAATCTTAGCAAGACTATATAGCAAGATAGGAAAATCAAAGACATGCAAACTGACAAAGAGAAAGTAAACTCTATTTGCAGGCGATATGATCCTGTACATAGAAAACCCCGAAGACTCAATAAAAAAGCTAGAAGACCTCATTGGAAGATTCAGCAAAGTGGCAGGATATAAGATCAACATACAAAATTCAGTTGGATTCCTCTATACCAATAATGACAGCACTGAAAAGGACATTAAGAAAGCAATACCATTTACAATAGCCACCAAAAGGATCAAATATCTAGGAATAAATGTAACCAGAGAAACAAAGGAATTATACAAAGAAAACTATAAAACACTACTACAAGAAACCAGAAGAGACCTACAAAAATGGAAGAATATACCATGCTCCTGGTTAGGAAGACTTAACATTGTGAAAATGTCGATACTGCCCAAAGCAATTTACACATATAATGCAATCCCAATCTAGATTCCAACGACATTCTTCAAAGAGATGGAAAAATAATTACAAACTTAATATGGAAAGGAAAGAGACCCAGGATAAACAAAGTACTGCTTAAGAAAAAGAATAAACTTGGAAACCTCTCACTCCCTGATTTCAAATTTTTTTAGGAGCTCTGGTAGCGTAGTGGTTATGAATCGGGCTGCGAACCACAAGGTCAGCAGTTAGAAACTACCAGCTGTTCCACAGGAGAAAGATGAGGCTTTCTGCTCCTGTAAAGAATTACCACCTTGGAAACCCTGTACAGGGTCGCTATGAGTCAGAACCGACTCCACAGCACATAACAACAACAACAACAGTGGTTAAAACAGCTTGGTACTGGTAAAAAGAGATACATTGATCAGTGGAACAGAATCGAGAATCCAGAAATTAACCCATCCACATACAGCCAGCTGAATTTAACCAAAATACCTAAATATATCGCATGCGGAGCTGATAGTTTCTTCAACAGATGGTGCTGGCAGAACTGGAAAACGACATGCAAAAGATTGAAACAAGACCTTTACTTCATGCCTTATGCATAAACCAACTCAGCATGGATTAAAGACCTAACTGTGAATTACAGAATTATGAAGGCCATCAATGAAAAAGTTGGTACAAATATGAGGGTTCTAATACAGATGACACAGACTACCAAACATTTAAAAAAATACACAAACAAAAATAGACAAAATAGATGATTGGGATATACTAAAATTTAAAAACTTATGTGCATCAAAAGACTTCACCCAAAGAGTAAAAAGGGAGCACACAGAATGGACAAAAAATATTTTGCAATGATACATCCGATGAGAGACTAATCTCTAAAATATATGGGAAATTACAGCATCTCTACAAGAGAAAGACAAATAACCTAATTAAAAAATGGGCACAGGACATGAACAGATACTTCACCAAGGAAGAGATCCAGGCAACCAACAAACATATGAAAAAATGTTCATGATCATTAGCCATTGTTGTTGTTGTTGTCAAGTGCTGTCGAGTCAGTTCCTACCCATAGCGACCCTGTATAGGGTTTCCGAGGAGTAGCTGGTGAGCTTCAACCACTGACCTTGCTGTTCAAACAGCTTTGCAATCTAGCACATTAACCCACAGCGCCACACCATAGAGAGATGCATATCAAAACAACAATGAGATATCATCTCACACCAGCAGTAACAGTGAAGATCAAAAAAGAAGGGGACAATAGATGCTGGTGAGGATGTGGAGAGACTGGGAAGCTCCTACAGTGCTGGTAGGATTTCAAAATGGTCCAACCACTCTGGAAAACAGTAAAGCGCTCCCTCAGAAAGTTGGAAATAGAAATACCTTATGATTCAGCAATAACTCTACTTGGTATTTACCCACAAGAATTACGAGTCATAACACGAGTAGGTATATGCACACCAATGTTCATATCAGCACTATTTACAATAACAAAAAGATGTAGGCAGCCTAAGTGTCCATCAACTGAAGAATGGATAAACAAACTGTGGTATATTATGGAATATACCACACTGTATATGGAATATACAATGGAATATTATGCTACCTTGAAGAACAATAAGGAAACTGTAAGCCACCACATAACATGGATCAACCTTGAGGACATTATATTGAGTGAAATTAGTCAGTCACAAAAGGAGAGATACTGAATAGGACCATTATTGTAAAAGACTAAGAAAAAGAACCCATACTAAAATGGGGGGAAATTATTTGCTGGTTACCGGGGGTGGGGTGAGTTGAGGGAGGGAAAGGTGGAGCACAGGGCAGGGAATAGACACAGGATAGTTTGGGTGCTAGGGAGGGGGGCAATACACAAGAAGGAGGAGGAGAATGAAAGAACAAGATGGATGGTAGAACAGTTAGGCAGGTTTGCATGGGCTAGGTGGGGTACAGGTAAATAATGATGTATGCACAATCTTGGAAAAACAGGACTCTGGGATACAGGGATTGAGAAATAGTTGGAATGAGCAAAAGTGGGGGGGGGGAATAATGCTAAGTTGCTTGGCTCTCTTTTGAATCTTGGTTTCCCTGACATACCATTATAAAATAGACACTTGAAGGGGAGAGAAAGCAATAGCCAGAAACATCACCATAGAAAGCTTGTAAATCCGTCTTCTGCCTATAACTGATTGGAATACCTAAAATGGGGCTACAACGTGCCCAGTGGAGAAGACTTACTGCAGAGCCTCTGCATTACATAAGACCATAGATGGAATCCTGAACTCAATCCAGAATATTCTGAGCTGTGAAATTTCCACCAGACAGCACAAGCAGACCAGCCTGGAGCAGCTAGAAGAACAGAAGACACTTCTTGAAATAAAGACCAACAGGAAAAGTACAAAACAATAACAGCAGTCTGACTGACTACTACAAGAACAAGCAAGTTGCTTGCCCAGGAGACATCAAGGCAAGCGTTCAGGTCCCCTCAGGGCAAACCCCTTTCCAAGACTGAGACTCAGTGGGAATACATGAGCAAACACATGCTCTGACTGGTGACCACATTGGTCACCAATAAGGGGAAATGAGGGAAAAACAGCAATGAAGCTGCAAGCTAAGTCCAACCATGTTCAATAGACTCCTGTGAACCCGGGTGGAGACCTGGTTGGCCAGCAGTTTGGCAAGACCTGGGGACTCTTGGGCCCAGACTCAGTGGCCTAGCCACAGAGGACTAGAGTGGAGAGTGAAGTGTCCAGCTGATAAGAAGAGAGGGCATATGCACAAGAACACCCACACTTGCAGATAATACCCACTTGACCTGGCTTCAATGACTGGATGATCAGAGCTCAACTAGAAAAAGAAAGAAGAGGGTAAAAAAGAGTAATCTGATACAATTTGATGAACTTGAGCTACACCTATGGATGCAGTTGCTCAAAAGAGGGAACACATCTTTACAACGAAGATCATTTCCATCTCCTCAATACACAGGGCAGGCAGGGATCATCAACTTGGATATTGGCTACCCAAAATGGGGGGGGGGGGGAGGGGTGGTTAGAAGGCAAGTAGTGACGGTTTATAAGCTTTCAAGAGGGAGCCTAGATCCAGAGGGCGCAGAGGAAGGTAGAATCTTCACTGAGTAGTATCCAATCTGTCTGGGAGGGGCTGATGAAAGGAGATGGGGTAAATCTCTTCTGGTACCGGGGATAATTGCTATCAGAACTGACTGTTAGGGTTGGAAATGTAAAGGTTGATGTTTTGTAGCAAAAGGAGGGGAATGGTTCACTTTGCAGTCCAGGAGCGGAGGTTCCTGGAACCATCAACGGAGAAGAGTGGAGTGTGGGACCCTACCCAGAGAAACAGTGATGCCAGAGATGGAGGCAGAGATGATTGTGTGGAGAGATGGAGCAGCTGGGTATTCTAGACCCAGAGAGGGAGAGGGGCTGTGTGCTAAAGACCAAGGGGCAGGCTTGTGGGGTATACCCTTTGGTTGTTTGATGATGCATGGAGGAGATTGTGATAATGGCAGTGAAACTATATAAAATAGGATGAAAGTAAAGCTAATGTTCTCCTATGTAAACTATCACATAATTCACAATAAAACATTAAAAAAAAAGGCCTCTCTCAATATGCATGAAATGGTCTACTATATCTGCTATATATGAAACATAATAATTCAAATATTTTATTAATGTTTTTCTAGATGTAGTCAATGACAGAGTAGAAAACCAAGTGCTTGCTGATCTTCAACCAATTTTCCTTAATCTGTTATCTTGGCACATTTTCTTGCCTATCACTGCTCTGGCAGCGTTGTTGTTGTTGTTATGTGCTGTGGAGTCGGTTCTGACTCATAGTGACCCTGAACAGGGTTTCCGAGGCTGTAAATCTTTACATGCAACAAGCCTCATCTTTCTCCTGCGGAATGGCTGGTGGTTTCGAACTGCTGACCTTGAGATTCCCAGCCTGATTCGTAACCACTACGCTACCAGAGCTCTGGCAGCATAGTGGTTACGAATCAGGCTGCTAACTTCATGGTCGGCAGTTCGAAACTACCAGCTGTTCCGTGGGAGAAAGATGAGGCTTTCTGCTCCCGTAAAAGATTTAGTGCCTCGGAAACCCTGTAAAGGGTCATTATGTCTTGGAACTGACTCCATGGTACTTAACAACAACAACAACAACACAACAACAAGCTCAATAAATGAGTAATTACGTATGTGTCGGGCACTATGGTAAAGTCAAAAGAATCAGCAATGAATAAACATGTAAAGTCTTCTCTCTCATAGCCCTTACATTCTACCAGAAGAGGACAAAAAACAAAGAAAAACATATATTACTTTGTGGTTAGTGGTAACTGCTATAGCAAAATATAAAGACCATTTAGAGTAATGGGAAGCCATTTTCATAACAAATATTTCATCGCAGTGTCCTATGATGAAGATTATGTGAAAGAGACTGTTGTTAGATTTCTTGAAAACTTTCTGTGGTACTTGAAAGCAGTGGGATTCAGACAAGGAAAACTGTTTATTGTTCATAAGAATTCTATAAGCATGATGAAAATTAACACTGGGTAAAATTTACATCACAAAGATCAAGGCATGGTCAGGGATACCTAGTGGCAGAAATGAGATCCCAGCAGAACCGTGAAAAATGAATACAAATGAATGTGTTTGCATCATGAGAAATACCTGTGTCAACATGAGTCATGGGCAATGTGCAAATCTGAATGAAAGAAGGCAAACTTTCAGATAATACAGAAGATTTAATCAAATTATGGAACAGTTTGGAATGTGCCTTATTTGGTTCATAATTTATTATCTATAAATTGTTTATGTATACAGTTACAAACTGAAAACTGTTACCTTTCCTTGAAAAACCTAAAAGAAAAAACAAACAAGCAAAAACACCCCACTGCCATTGAGTCGAATCCAACTCATAGTGACCCGTTGGGACAGAATAGAATTGCTCCCTAGTGTTTTCCAGGATTGCACATTTTTATGAGCAGATAGCCTTATCTTTGTCCTTCAGAGCACCTTGGGGTTTGATCCACCAAACTTGTGGTTAGCCTCCCAACACTTAATGCACAGTTCCTCCGTACCTCCTTAAAAGAGCTAAACATGAAGAACAACAAGCTTTTTAGAGAAACAAAACGTGCCCTAGGTTATAACTTTGTTGTTGTTGGTGGTGGTAAGTGCCTTTACTCATAGTTTCTGACTCATAGTGACCCTGTGTAGAGTTTCTGAGGAGCAACTGGTGAGACTGAACAGCCGACCTTGCAGTTCCAACCAAGATTGTCCTCCAGTGCTTAGAGTACAGAACCACACCAGGACTCCAGGGTTATGTCTTTAGTTTTATTTCATTAGAAGAGACAGTTTTCTTTGTAAAACACTTACATGAGGTAAGATCTAATTTTTATTTTGGATTTTTTTCACTCAGATTAAGTTATTGGGCTTCTTTATGCATTAATGTATATAGGTAAATAGATATCTGTACCAAAATCTAAATGCTATACTGTCTTGAAAAAACTTGGAAATCAATGTAAGTGAAAATGCTTTTATTATACAGTGGCTGTGGTGGTGGCTGTGTGCCATGGAGTCAGTTCTGACCCATAGCGACCCTGTACAAGGTTTCTGAGGCTGTAAATCTTTACGGGAGCAGAACACCTCATCTTTCGTCCGTGAAACAGCTGGTAGTTTCGAACTGCTGACCTTGTGGTTCACAGCCTGATTCGTAACCACTACACTACCAGAGCTCCTTTTATTATACAGTAGCCTTAGAATAATCTTCCTAAGTCAAAGGTCCTAGGCATACTCAATGCTTTTCCTGCTTTACTCAAACTTCTGTTCTGTCTGATTGATATTCCTATATTGACTGCCAGGCCTCCATGAGAATCTCTGCCATGGGAGAAATAGTGTGACTTATGTGAAGGAAAATTGAGACACTAAATATAGAGAAATAGAGAAGCTAATTATCCCACAGAGTTGAACTCACATGCTCTTCGAAAGAGAGAAGAATTGACCCCATTATTTAGCAGTTTTTAGACAGCCCCAATGAACAAAAAATACATTGTTTTGTCTTAATTAGTACATGACAAATTCTCATTAAAAAAAATTTTTGACCCTGATACATAACTCACATTGAAGTCATCTTAATCAAATAATTGTGGTTCTGGAAAAAGAGATCACAATTTATAAAATTAAAAAGAACTCTTCAAAACATCCCCCATTTAAAATCTTTATTAAATCTAGGTCTAGATTTACTCATTGGGGGAAAAAAAAAACAGAAAAATTCATTATAAAATAATGAATGACAAAGTATTGCTTACTACTTTTGGAATACATGTTTATTTTATTACATAATAAAACCGAAGTCTCTATTTAAAAGCCATTAAGAGAATGCTGTTGTTGCTCTTAGGGATCCTTGAGTCAGTTCTGACTCATAGTGACTCTGTATATGGTTTCCAAGGAACAACTGGTGGGTTTGAACTGTGGACCTTATTGTTCCCAGTCCAGTGCAGATCCTACAGTGCCACAGCAGGATAGAATTAAATAGTTCTTTCAAGCAACATTATGTGTTGGGGAGTACAGGTATGTAAGTTACGATGTTGTAACAAATTATTGTGTTCAACTAAAAAGGCTTTATCACAAACAACTTGTTTTTAAAGCATAAATGGAAACATTTGATCATTTCCTTACCAATATCAATTTACTTATTTGCATCTCAAAACAGTCAATAAATAAGTGTCTCATAATAAAAGTGATGACAGTAAAAAATAAATGAAGAAAATAACATCAAAAGAGAACTAATTATAATGGATGAAATTTCAAATTGCCCGCATTTCTGCAATCAGCAAAGCTAAGAAATAACCAGCACTCCTAGAAATATAATCAGCAGTGATAGAAATACAGAAATGTAATCATCAGTGACAGAAATATGAGAGAATTATCACCAGTAAGAGAAGTGCAGAACAATTGTGTAACTGCTTAATGGAGTGTTGGTACACTTTAATATATATATTTAAGAGATTTGGGAGGCTGACCATCCAAATTACAAGCAGTTATAAACTCTCCCCCAAATCATTACTATTATCCAATTATTCATAAAAGATGAATATTATCTTAATACTCAAATTCCTTCACTCTATATGTACATAATTATATACTAAATATGGAGAAAGACTGTGCTATTATGTGGCACCTGAATACCTAACCATGTCTTATAACTCTTTGGACTTATAAGAGTCTCTTTTTAGAGTTCCAGCCAATTTTGTGGGAGGAACAGCTTGTAATTATCTAATTTAATCCATTCAGCTGTTCTCAACTTCTATGATAAACACTGATAACTCTTCATTAAAATCCTGGGTAGAAATAGCTAAACTAAACTAAAGAAGATAATGATACTACTTGTCCCAAGGAGATATCAATTAATTCTGATGCATTTTGCATAATAATTCACCCAATTTGTATTTATTTCTATCTAAAATAATCATGAGGGCAGTCTGTCAAATGATTAAATGACACACAAACCATGTTATGGAATTCTAACCTCTAGTCTAGGGTTTTGCATATCTATCAAAACAACAACAATTTTGATAATGAGAGTGAACACTATTGATAATTATATGAAGATGGTACACACTTCCTATAGATAAAATCCCCACACTCCTTTAAAACTGAACAAAAATTTCAAGACTTGTTGAAAATAAGTAAGGAGTTAAACAATAGAATTATCTCCATTTCTCAAGTCCTTATCAGTACAAAGACAATGAAAGTCCTATTTACAAAGATTTAAAACCCAGAAAAAATTTTTTTTAATGTTTTAATGTGATAGTTTACATGAGAAAACATTAGCTTTACAGTCATCCTATCGTATATCATTTTATTGCCATGATTACAATCCCCTCCTTGCATCATCACCCAACCAAAGGGTATACCCTACAAACCTGGCCCCCAGTCATCAGCACACAGCCCCTCTCCCTCTCTGGGTCTAAAGTCCCCAGCTGATCCATCTCTCAACATCATCATCTCTGTCCATCTCTGATGTCACTGTTTCTCTGGGTAGAGTCCCACACTCCTCTCTTCTCCCTTGATGGTCCCAGAGACCTCTGCTCCTGGACTACAAAGTCAATCACTCCCCTCCTTTTGCTACAAAACATCTACCTTTACATTTGCAACCCTCACAGTTAGTCCTGATAACAATTATTCACTATTGTAACACAAGAGACCTATCCCCATTTCCTTTCATTAGCACTGCCCAGACGGATTGGATACTATTCAGTGGAGATTCTACCTTCCTCTGTGCCCTCTGGATCTAGGTTCCCTCTTGAAAGATTGTAAGCCAGTCACTACTTGCCTTTGTAGCCCCCCATTTTGGGTAGCCAATGTCCAAGTTGACGATCCCTGTCTACCCTGTGTATCAAGGAGGTGGGAATGATCCTCGTTCTAAAGATTTGTTCCCTCTTTTGAGCTATTGCATCCATAGGTATAGGCCAAGTTCATCAGATTGTATCAGATTACTCTTTTTTTCCTCTTCTTTCTTCTTCTAGTTGAGCTCTGATCATCCAGTCATTGAAGCCAGGTCAGGTGGGTATTATCTGCAAGTGTGGGTGTTATGCATATGCCTTCTCTTCTTATCAGCTGGATGCTTCACTTTCCACTCTAGTCCTCTGTGGCTATGTCACTGAGTCTGGGCACAAGAGTCCCTAGGTCTTGCCAAACTGCTGGCCAACCAGGTCTCCACCTGGATTCACAGGAGTCTATTGAATATTGTATGGCTTAGCTCACAGCTTCATTGCTGTTTTTCCCTCACTTCCTCTTATTGGTGATCAACATGGTCACCAGTCATAGCGCATGTTTGCTTGTATATTCCCGTTGAGTTTTAGTCTTGGAAGGGAGTAAAACCCAGAAATTTTTATGCTGCAGAATTTTTAAGTACTTGAAAGATTAGAACAGATGATCAAAAGCTACTTTCTATGCTTAAATATTGATTCAGACTTTTTTGCCTTGGAACTAAACAATTTTTCTGTCTAGGAAAATAAAACAAAAATGTTCCTTCCCTCTTTCAAGAAAGTGTAAGAAAGGGTAGGGGTGGAAATGAAGGGTTAGATCTAAAACAATGTTTCTGCACCGAAGTGCTTCAGCATTAATAAAATGATCACAAATTCATACAGTGTAATTGTATTTTGTGCATTAGGAAAGGGCACAACACAAGGCAATAGGTTGGTACATGTATACTTTTATGGGTCTCAACTACAAATGGACAACCCTGTATTGTTTTGTATTTATCTTGCTCTCCAAGTTATCATTCTACACTAGGTTCAAACCCACCTCACTAAAAACACATATTCCTTATTCTCATTTATCAGAGATAATAGAAGACAGCAGAAAGGGAAATCCTTCAACCTTTGAAATGATTTTGTTGAAAACCATCATATGAATAGTAGTGAAATAGAATAATGCCATCATCATCATTAGACTGGAAGAGCTACTATGGGTGTCTTTGTATTTATCAAATATTTGTGAAATAACACTAGTGTATTTTTTCCAGTATGAGCAGAATAAGAAAATAAAATATGTATATTTATAAAAGCTTAATAAAAATTTCAAACATGGTCTCAAAAGATTTTTTTTTACATCTTCTTGTTAATTAATATTAGGAATGCAATAAAAACTTGGGGGTGATGCATCAGTGGTCATTTTATGACTGCCTGAGCCTTCTGGGTGATTTCATCATTCTCCCATTTCCTTATCATTTTTACCATTTTTAGAATGGGTGAATAACATATAAATAATTCTGACATAATTCTTAGGATGAAACAATTTTAAAATATTTTAAATTTCTACATTTTTGGAAGATTTCTAATAAAGGATAAAAGTTAAAGGGCATCAAACCTAATATATCATTAGAATTGCTGAATAAAACATTTTTGAAACTATTTTTCTGATACTATAATTAGGGGCAAATGATATTATATATGAGTCTTTGTCAAAACCCATAAGATCATACAACATTAAGAGTGAACCCTAAACTAAACTATCTACTTTAATTAATGATAATATGTTCACACTGATAACTCAACTGCAACAAATGCACCACATGAGTGCATTAAAAAGGAGAAGCAATATACAATGGAGAGAAGAGTAGGAGAACTCTTCGTGCTTTCCACCCATTTTTTCTATGAACATAAAACTACTTTAAAAATATCAAATATATAAAAAATAATAAAACCTCAAACTAAAATGAGGTCCAATGAATCCTGGTGATACAATAGTTAAAGGTTTGAGGTTATACTAGTAGGAAAACAAGGTGATGACTGGATATAAAAAGCATATTGGTATCTCAAAGAGAGGAGTGAAATCATAATGAGTAGGGAAGTGTTTATAACCATTAAAGAAAATACAAATATAGATTCTTCTTGCATATCTCCATTTGCTAGGTGGTGCTCTGGGTTAATGCGCTTGACTACAATGTCAGTTTGAACTGCAAAGTCAGTTTGAACTGCAAGGTCAGCAGTTCAAGCTCACCAGTCTCTCCTTGGAGACCCTATATAGGGTGGCTAGGGGTCAGGACTGACTCAGCGGCACTTAACAACAACAACAACAACTTATTTGTGCTTTAGACTTCTGTTTTATTTTTCTACTACACATATATATGTTATAGTAGTATTGTAATTACTTGCCATTTGATTCATGTGATGCAAAAAAAAACAAAACTAGAAAACAGCAGAGTAGCAACTGAGAAAGATAAGCACCAACTTAATGTAGACTTGAGACTTAGCCAGGTGCTGCATGTGATTTCAGGTTTTCTTCCTTTGGGATATTAAATTATTTACTTGATTCTTTTTAATAGGAGACGAAGGAGCCATTGTTAATATTGGGGAAGCTGCCTCAAGAAGCGTTTTCCTGATAGAAAATGAAAAATCACACACATGATTATCCATAGTTTTAATGGATAAGTCCACACAGCTTAAACAAACCAAAAGGTGTAGAATGGGGAATGTGGAATAAAATAGCTAATAACAGATATTGGACAGAAGAAGACAGAGGAAGGAATAAAACAGGGACAGGCATATATTCTCTTCATAAATGTAACACTGTTTATTTACAAAGGCCTATGGCCTTTGTAAATTATTGAATGATGCAGAAAGCATCAAGAAAAAATGGAAGGAATACATAGAGTCACTGTACCAAAAGGAAATGGTTAATGCTCAACAATTTCAAGAGCCAATGATACTAAAGGAGGAAGTCCAAGGTACATTGAAGAAATTGGCAAAGAACAAGGCACCAGGAATTGATGAAATAAAAATTGAAATCTTTCAAGAAAGTGAGGCGGCACAAGATGCACTCACTCATCTCTCTCAAGAAATTTGGAAGACAACTATCTGGCTGACTGATTGGAAGAGATACGTATTTGTGCCCATTCCAAAGAGAGGTGACTGAATGGAATGTGATATCTCAA
>NW_006408540.1:521810-523792 GCF_000296735.1 Chrysochloris asiatica
TGTTAATGTACTGGTTAGGGATCAGGCTGCTAACCTCAGTGTCAGCCGTTTGAAACTACCAGCTCTTCCACTGGAGAAAGATGAGGCTTTCTGCTCCTGCAAAGACTTATAGCCTCAGAAACCCTGTACACGGTTGCTATGAGTCAGAAGGCACTCCACTGTATATAATCACCACCACCACAGAGGTTAGAACAGTCAGAGAGTTTAAATAACGTTATAACACCCGTGAAGTCAAGTATGTTAGAAGAGGTGGCAATATAAAAGGCTGAAGAAGTAAGGTGAGATTAGTAAGCCATGAAAAGGAAATTAGTCTTAGAGAAAAAGATAAATAAATATAGTTGATACATACTTAGAAAATTGAAGTTATCTTACTTGGTGATTAACGTAATCTGAAAATGTATCAGAGATAGAATTAATAAGAACTACCTCCAGGTCTCTGTATTCTGAATAGATTTCTATAGGAATTATGAGAGAAAACTGATGAAAAAGTTTTAGAAACTGTGAGAGTGGATTCTCTTTCAGATATGTCAAAAGTTACCTCCATTTGAAGATATTTAAATGAAGATGTTGAGCAAATAGTTAAATATACCTACTTAGAAAGCAGGAGAGAAGTCTAAGCTCTAGATATTTTTGAGACTCGCCTTTAAGTAGATAGTAATTAACATCATGGACATACACAAAATCAGGCATGATGGAAAAGAGAAGATTAAAAAAAAACATTTCAAGGGTAAAGCAAATCTAGAGGTGGGAAAGAAACTAGCTTGACAAGCAGTCATAAGAAAACTCAAAATAGAATAGTCTTTGAGAAAGCCAGGAAAGACAAAGTTTATTAACAATGGGGATGATGAGTAGCATTACACAAAAAGAGTAATTAAAATATAGCAAAGGGAAGAATATTGTTCAATAGAGTTGATGAGAAAAATTCACTGGAGAAATTAGCAATATCAAGATTATGGTGTAGTGGAATTGGAACATAGCATAGTTTGAGTGTATCATATTGTGGTAGCTTGTGTGTTACTATGATACCATAAGCCATGCCAGAAGGGTCACCCATGTGGAGGTTTTAGCAAAGCTTCCAAACTAATAAGAAGGAGATGTGGACTATTTCTGAATGCTTAGCCACTGAAACCTTTATGTATAGTAGCAGAATATTGGCATTTAAAACACCATAAAATGGAACCATTATGAATACTACTGGAATATTGTCAGATATGGCTTCCAGAAGATGAGCCACTAAATTTGGAAAGCACTCAAAATAGAACCAGGAAGAGCTGCCTCCTCAAAGAAGAGTTGACCATAATGACACAATGAAGTAATGCTTTCTTAAAGAAATAGAAAAATAAATATAGTTGATACATACTTAGAAATTTGAAGTTAGCTTACTTGGTGATTACCAGCTGTGATTTGCTAATGGGTCACAACTCAGAGTAAGGAGAATTAGTTGCAAACATTCATTAATAATCACAGAATAAAATTAACAAACTATGAATCTAGAAACATTGGAAGCTGTCAAAAATGAAATGAAACCAATGAAAATCGATGTTCTAGACATTCATGAGCTAAAATGAACTGGTATTAGCCATTTTGGATCTGACAGTCTTGTTGTACTATCCCGAGAATGATTAATTGAAGAGGAATGGCATTGCATTCATCACAAAATAACATTTCAAGATCTATGCTGAAGTAATCCTGTCTATAATACTATAATATCCATATACTTACAAAGAAGACCAGTTAAACCATTATTATTCAAATTTATGCACAAACTACTAAAGCCAGTAATTATGAAATTGAAGTATTCTACCAACTTCTTGAGTCTGAAGTTAGTTAAGCATGCAATCAAGATACACAGATAATTATGTGTGATTGGAATGTAAATGATGGAAACAAAGAGGAAGGATCAGTAGTTGGAAAATATGGTCTTCATGATAGAAATGATGCCACAGATCACATAATAAGAATTTTGCAAGACCAATGACCAA
>NW_006408540.1:524807-527159 GCF_000296735.1 Chrysochloris asiatica
ATTTCCCTTAAGCGATCTTCCTTTCTCTAAAGCATTTAGTCTGTTTTGTAAACCTTTGTCTGTTTACTCTTGGATCATATGAGCGAGACTAATATCCCTAGGCAGTTGATTTACATACAAATACCTTTTTTTAAACAACATAAAGGATACATGTAAATATTACCAGATGGTGATACACAAAAATTAAATTGACTACATTTGTGAGAAGAGATGATAGAAAAGATCAATATCACCTGGTGAAACAAGGCCAGGGCTAGATTGTGGTATATGCTCAAATGCAAGTTCAGGCTAAAAGGGAAGTAAATCAAAACTAGTCCATGAGAGCCAAAATATGACCTAGAACATTTCCAACCTAAACTTAGAGATCAAATGAACAGATTTGAAGCATTAGGCACAAATGTTCAAAGACCAGAAGAGCTGTAGGATGAAATCAAGATATCATACAGGAAGAAAGTACAAGTTCATTAAAAAACAGAGGGGAAAGAAAATATGTCAGGAGAGACTGTAAAATGTTCTCTTTAGCATAGAGAGACTAAAGTAAATGGAAGAAATGAGGAGGCTAAAGAACTGAATAGAAAATTTCAAAGGGCATATCAAAAAGACAAAGTCAAGAATTACAATGAAATATGCAAAGATCTGGAGTTAGAAAACCAAAAAGGAAGAGCACACTCAGCATTTCTCATGCTGAAAGAGCAAAAGAAAAAATTCCAGATACAACTTGCAATATTGAAATATTCTATGGGCAAAATAATGAATGAATCAGAAAGCATCAAAAGGAGATGGAAGGAATAAACATAGTCAGGGTATCCAAAGCAAATGATCAATTTTCAACCATTTCAACTCTTCAAGAGCCAAGAAACCAAAGGAAGAAATCCAAGTTACACTGAAGACATTGGCAAGGAACAAGTCTTTGGGAACAGTGGAAATACAAATTGAAATCTTTCAGCACATTGATGCAGCACTGGAGCTTCTCACTCATTTATACCACAAAATTTGAAAGACAACTGCAGAGAAGAGACCCACACTGATTCTCATTTCAAAGAAGGTAACCCAATGGAATGCAGAAATCATTGAACAACATCATTAATATCACAAGAAAGTGCAAATTTGCAAAAGATAGTTTAAAAATGATTGCACCAGTACATCAATAGGTAGCGGCCAGAGCTGTTCAGTCTGGATTCAGGCAAGGACATGGAACTAAGAATATCATTGCTGATATTAAATGGCTCTTGGCTGAAAGCCATTTAATACCAGAAAGATGTTTACCTGTGCATTATTGATTATGTAAAGACTTTCAACTTGTGTATCATGACAAATCATGGATATCATTGCAAAGAATAGATAATTCAGAACACATAATTGTATTCATGAAGAATCTGTAAATAGATCAAGAAAAAGAACCCATACTAAAGGGGGGGGGGTCCTTTGCTAGTTGCTGGGATGTGGGGAGTGGAGTGAGGGGAGGGAGGGGAAGGTGGAGCACAGGGCAGAGAATAGACACAGGATAGTTTGGGTGCTAGGGAGGGGGACAATACACAAGAAGGGGGAGGGGGGTGGAAGAACAAAGCGGATGGAAAAACAATTAGGAGGGTTTGCAAGGGCTAAGTGGGATAGAGGTAAATAATGAAGTATGCACAACCTTAGAGCAACAGGATTGAGACTTAGTTGGAATGGGGAAGAGGGGGAGATAATGTTAAGATGCTTGGCTGTCTTTTGAATCATGGTTTCCCTTGCATACCATTATAAAACAGACATTTGAGAGGGAGAATAAGGAATAGCCAGAAACATCACTATAGAAAGCTTGTAAATCCATCTTCTACCTATAACTGATTGGAATACCTAAAATGGGCTACAACATGCCCAGTGAAGGAGACTTCCTGCAGAGCCTCTGCATTACATAAAACCTAGGTGGAATCCTGAACTCCATCCAGAATATTTTGAGGTGGGAAATTTCCACCAGAAAGGACAAGCAGACCAGCCTGGAGCAGCTAGAAGAACAGAAGATACTTCTTGAATGAAAGACTGACAGGAAAAATACAAAACAGTATATGCAGACCGACTGATTACTATAAGAACAAGCAAGTTGCTTGCCCAGGACACATCAAGGCAAGTGGTCGGGTCCCTTAAGAGCAAACCCCCTTCCAAGACTAAGACTCAGTGAGAATACATGCTCTGATTGGTGACCACATTGATCACCCATAAGGGGAAATGAGGGAAAAACAGAAATGAAGGTGTGAGCTAAGCCCTACAATATTCAATTGTTGTTGTTGTTGTTGTCAGGTGCCATCGAGTCAGAACCGACTCATAGCGACCCCATGCACAGCAGAACGAAACAATGTTCGATCCTGGGCC
>NW_006408540.1:529259-536760 GCF_000296735.1 Chrysochloris asiatica
TCTATCTGATTTCTATGTGTTCCATCTGGCGAGGTCCATGTGTATAGTCGTCTGTTATGCTGTCTAAAGAAGGTATTTGGAATAAACAAATCATTTGTTTATTCAATATTCAATAGACTCCTGTAAATCCGGGTGGAGACCTGATTGGCCAGCAGTTTGGCAAGACCTGGGAACTCTTGGGCCCAGAGTCAGTGACATAGCCACAGAGGACTAGAGTGGAGAGTGAAGTGTCTAGCTGATAAGAAAAGAAGGCATATACACAAGAACACCCACACTTGCAGATAATACCAACTTGACATGGTTTCAATGACTGGATGATCAGAGCTCAATTAGAAGAAGAAAGAAGAGGAAAAAAAGTAATCTGATACAATTTGATGAACTTGACCTATACCTATGGATGCAGTAGCTCAAAGGAGGGAACAAATCTTTACAGCAAGGATCATTCCCACCCCCTCCATTGACAGAGTTGACAGGGATGGGCAACTTGGACATTGGCTACCCAAAATTGGGAGGCTACAAAGGCAAGAAGTGACTGGCTTTCAAGCTTTTAAGAGGGAACCTAGTTCCAGAGGGTGCAGAGGAAGGTAGAATCTCCACTGAGTAGTATACAATCTGTCTAGGTGGGGCTAATGAAAGAAGATGAGGATAGGTCTCTTGTGATACAATAGTGAGTAATTGTCTTCAAGACTGATTGTGAGTGTTGGAAATGTAAAGGTAGATGTTTTGTAGCAAGGAGGGGAGTGAATAACTTTGCAGTCTAGGAGCGGAGGTCCCTGGGACCATCAAGGGAGAAGAGCAGAGAGCGGGTCCCTACTCAGAGAATCAATGACTCCTGAGATGGAAACAGAGAAGATGGAGATGGAGAGATAGAGCAGTTGGGGACTTTACACCCAGAGAGGGAGAGGGGCTGTGTGCTGAGGACCGGGGGTCAGGCTTGCAGGGTATACCCTTTGGTTGGTTGATGATGCATGGAGGGGATTGTAACCATGGCAATGAAACCATTTAGGATGGGATCAATGTGAAGCTAATGTCCTCCCATGTAAACTATCACATAATTCACAATAAAACATTAAAAAAAAAAAAAAAAAAAAGAGGCACTCCCTTGAACAGAACAAGGGTATACTAAATGGTTAAAATCAGTAAAGATGTGCGCCAGGGATGTATGATCTTGCAGACCAGTGCATTGACTCACAAAGTGCCACCAAACTGGTTCTGATTCATAGTGACCTTATGCACCATTGAACAAATACTGTCCTGTCCTGTGAGATCATCACAATTGCTGCAATGGTGTCAATCCATTTCGTTAGGTGTATTCCTCTCTTTCAATTTCACATCATCTACTTTACTAAGCGTGATGGCCTTTTCTGGGGAATGGTCCCCATGATAATATGTTTGACGCATGAGAGACAAAGTTTGACCACAAGATTGGTGGTTCAAGCTAACCAGTTGTTCCTTGGAAGTCTTATACAGGGTCGCTATGAGTAGAAACTGACTTAACAATAGCACTTAACAACAGCAGCAACAACAAATGACAATATAAATGAATAAATGTAAGCACAGTGGTAATGCATATAATTTACTTTTATATTTGCTTGAAATTGTGAATTGAAGATTAGAAATAAAAATCTTCCTTTTCTCTTTCTCACAACAAAGCAATTTACCCTATAGGCTCAATATGTTGTTTATTGATATATTAAATCAAATGCAATGGTGGAGAAATATGTCTGTACATTCACTATAACATCTGACTCATATTTGTAAAAATTTTTATTTCATTCATTTTTTTAAAATATGTGCTTTAGAAAATAAATTTATGTTATGAAAGAATATGTTCCCCAAAGCATAAAAATGCTTTCAACTGAACAAACCAAAACTTTGTATGGCATTTTTCATTTGAAAACAAAGAAAATTTATTAAGCAATATTTTTATAATTAGTACTGCATTGTCATTGAAAACAAAATTTATTATTCAAGATTTTTTTCTTTTATTTTGTATGTGTGTTACTTCCAGATTGGCATTTCTCCTTTTCTCAAATTTAATGAAGCAGTATTACAGTTAAATTAAAACATCAGAAGAATTTTAAGATTATAACCAGTTCTTTTGGTTCTGATAAACAATATTAGTATATCATGAAAAACAACCTAAGAGTAGCCTTATTAGTCAACAGACAAGAAGATGTAACTGTTTTGAGAGACAGATAGTCTTCATTAAGTTTGGTTTATTAAGCTTTGATATTATCCATCACATTGTACTACTAAATAAGATGAATGAAGCACTGTTAAAGTTTAATTATATTTCTAAATAGGTCAACTTTTCTCAAGGGCAAAATATAGATGTGTAATGTCTGTCACACTTCACTGCTCAACTGTATTACCTTGTTGTTATTGTTAAGTGCCGTCAAGTAAATTCCAACCAATAGTGACACTGCATAGAGTTTCTGAGGAGTGACTGGTGAGTTCTAACCACTGACCTTGAGGGTCAATCTGACTTTGCAGTCCAGTGCATTAACCCACAGTGCCATTCCAGGTACCTTAGTGAATTACAATCTGGCCTGCTAAGGTCAGCAGCTCAGATCTCCCAGTTGTTGCTCCATGGGAGAAAGATGAGACTTTCTGCCCCAGTAAAGATTTACAGAAACCTAATGCAGTGTTGCTATGAGTTGGAAACAACTTGATGGAACACCACCACCACTATCTTATATGTGCTTGGAGCTGAGCATTAATTGACTTACATTGGTCACTTATACAGTATAATGAAAATAATCATTGTTCTAATTTAATTTTTTTAAACTTACACAATTAACAATTTTGCACATATATTGAGAAAACAAAATACCATGAACAAAAAATTAAAACCAACTGAATCCTCTACATTATCACCACCAAATTAAAATGATTAAATTTCTATCAAAAATATAAAATAGACAAGTCTGTCTGTGTAATAGCAAATAATTGCTCATATTTTCATTGAAGGACTACTATTTTGAGAAATGTGTTGAAAACTCCAAAAGAAAATTGAACAATTAACTTAAATGAGTACTTCACAAGGAGACTATTGAAATAAGTCTCAACATAAATATTAACATGAAAATGACCAACATCATTGGTCATCAAGGAAATGCAATTAAATCACAAGAATGGGTTATGGGTTAATGTGGGTTAATGTGCTGGACTGCAATATCTGTTTGAACTCCAAGGTTGGTGGGTCAAACTCAAGAGCTGTTCCTTGGAAAACCTATCTGACTCATAGGGTCACTATGAGTCAGAACCAACTCGAAGACACTTAACAACAACAACACCTCATCAAAATGACTATATATTTTGTACTGACATTCCAAGTGTTGATATAAATGTGGAGCAACTGAATTCATCCACTTTTGAGATGTATGAAAATATTTGTTGTTGTTGTTAAATGTCATTTAGTTTGTTCCAACTCATATCCACCCTTTATAGGGTTTCCAAAGAGTGGATGATGTGTTTGAAGCACCAACTTTGTTTTCAACTGTTCAGTACTTATTCTACAGCACCACCCTAGGTCTCTATACGAAAAATAGTATAAACATTTTAGAAAATTCTTTGGTGCTAACGAGATCATATTGTTATCCTATGGTTCAACAAGTCCATTGCTAAGTATGCACCCAATGGAAATGCATGAACATATGTTTGTGTGTACCATAGTTAAAGTATAATTGTGACTATAGTAGTATAATTTTTAATACTTCCATGTTAGAGATGTTCCAAATTTTCCTCTGATGAATTTTTGGTAGTTTTTAAGGCAACATTTGTTGCTGTAATTGTTGAGGAGTACCATCACATGGGTTCCAATTTATGGCCATCCTGTACAGGGTTTCCAAGAGTGCCTGGTGGGCAGTATTTAGTGTGTGCCATCGTGGTGTGGCACTGTGGGGTAATGCATCACACTACAAAGTTGTTTGAACTGCAAGGTTGGTGGTTCAAGCTCACCAGCTACTCATTAAAAACCTTATACAGAGTCGCTATGGGTCAGAATCAACTGTAAGGCACATAACAACAACAGCAACATTTTAATGTGTATCAGAGCACTAAAGTTAACTGCTTGTTAATAGTTTGTTAAACAGCTTGTTAAAATACAAAATACTTAACAGCCTGGCCAGCGTTTCTAAATCATTCGGTCGACATTGTGATTGTTAGTTGCAGTACAATTGATTTTGACTCTTGGTGACCCACATGTTCTGAATAGAACTGCTTCCTAGGATTGTTAAGATTTTACCCATTCACAAGCTGATCTGTTTGTCATCCAAAGTGCTTTAGGGGCATTTGAATCCACAACCTTTTGACCATCCAGGCACTCCTGTTGCTTAGAACTTTCAATTTTAATAGGTTCTACTGCAAAGTATGCAGGACATCTTTTTTGGTGTGCATATATATATTCTATATCATGATACATATACATATGTATTTTTTATAATTTATTAGAAAAAAGTTTACTTTCTCTGCATAATATGTAGAATCTAAAATATAGCTATTAAAAAGACTATGCAGCATATTTTGACTATTCTTTTTTTGTATTTTTGTCATATGAAACACTGAAAAAGGTACCTAATGGTTTTATTTGTTAGGAATATTTCAGTTTATTCTAGATTATCTAATATATATCGTTTGTTTACTTTTATTTATACTTTGGGTTATTATATTGTTGTTGTTGTTGTTAAGTACTGTGGAGTCAGTTCTGACTCATGGTGACCCTGCGCACAGTTTCTGAGGTTACAAATCTTTATGGGAGCAGAACGCCTCATCTTTCTCCCGTGAAAGAGCTAGTAGTTTTGAACTGCTGGCCTTGAGGTTAGCAGCCTGATTTGTTACCACTATGCTACCAGAGCTCCTTGGTTATTATAATAGGGGAGTTAGTTTTTGTTTTGTTTTATTGTGAATTGAGTGATAGTTTAAATGGGAGAGCATCAGCTTTACAGTCATCCTATCATATTTCATTTCATTGCAATGATTTCAATTCCCTCCATGCATCATCATTCAGTAATATTTGCTTCCATTCCCTCTGTTGTGTTTTTTTTGTTGTTGTTGCTATTTTTGATGTTCACTGAAGCGTTCAAGAATATATAACCATTCAAACAACTAAAGGGTATACCCTGCACGCCAGCCCCCAGGCTGCCAACACACAGCCCCTCTTCCTCCTTGAGTCTAGAGTACCCAGCCATTTTATCTCTCCACTTCATTGTCTCTGCCTCCCTCTGGCCTCACTGCTTCTCTGGATAGGGTTCCGCACTCAGTTCTTCTCCTTTGATGATCCCAAGGTCCTCTGCTGGGCTTCAAGATCAACCACTCCCCTCCTTTTGTTACAAAATATCTACCTTTACATTTGCAACATTCACAATCAGTCCTGAGGGCAACTATTCATTAAAGAACCACAAGAGTCTTACACCCTTTCAACAGTCCTTTCACCAGATCCATCTAGACAGATTGGAAACCAATCAGTGGAGACTACCTTCCTCCACACCCTCTGAAACTAAGCTCCCTCTTGAAAACTTGTAAACCAGTCAATGTGTGTCTTTGTAGTCCCCCATTTTAGGTACCCAATGTCTAAATTGCCCATCCCTACCTGCCCTGTGTATCGAGAGGGTGGGGATGATCCTTGCTAAAAATATTCATTCCGTCTTTTAAGCTACTACATCCATAAGTATAGGTCAACTTCATCAAATTGTAGTGGATTACACTCCTTTTCCTCTTCTTTCTTCCTCTAGTCAAGTTCTGATTATCCAGCCATCGAAGTTAGGTCAAATGGGTGCTATCTGCAAGTATGGGTACTCTTGTGCATCTCCCTTACTTCACTCTCTGCTCTAGTCCTCTCTGAGTATATCCCTGCCCCTGGCTCAATAGTGCCCAGGTCTCACTATACTGCTGGCCACCCAGGTCACAATCCAGGTTTGCAGGAGTCTATTGAACATGATTGGATTTAGCTCACAGCTTCATTGCTGTTTTTTCTCCCACCAACGTGGTCACCAGCAAGATTACATGTCTGTTTGTGTATTCTCCTTGACTTTCAGTCTTGGAAGGGTCTTTGCCCTGAGGGGACTGGATTGCTTATCTTGATGGTGAACAACTTGCTTGTTCTTGTAGTATTCAATCAGACTGCCCTTATTGTTTTTTAAATTTCTCCTGCAGGGTCTTTCTTTC
Organism: Chrysochloris asiatica; assembly: GCF_000296735.1. NCBI lineage: Eukaryota > Metazoa > Chordata > Mammalia > Afrosoricida > Chrysochloridae > Chrysochloris > Chrysochloris asiatica. Next base: position 535,428 of record NW_006408540.1, read on the forward strand.
AAGACATATCTTCTGTTCCTCTAGCTGCTCCAGGCTGGTCTGCTTGTCTTTTCAAAAGTAAATTTCCTACCTCAGAATATTCTGGATGGAGATCAGAATTCCATCTATCATCTTATGCAATGTAAAGGCTCCGCCTCTTTCACTGGGTAAAGCCGAGCCCCATTTTAGTGATTCCAATCATTCATAGGCTGAAGATGGGCTTACAAGCTTTCTATAGTGATATTTCTGGCTATTTCTTTCTCTCCCCCTCAAGTGTCTATTTTACAGTAGTAGGCAAAGGACACCAAGATTCACAAGACAGTCAAGTATCTTAACATTATTTCCCCTCTTTTACCCATTCAAATTATGCCACAATCCCTGTATCATAGAGCCCTGTTGTTCCAAGGTTGAGTATACATCACTATTTGCCTCTGTCCCAGTTAGCCCATGCAGACTTGCCTAAATGTTCTCTTATCTGCCTTGTTCTTCCATTTCCTTCCCCCTTCTTATGTATTGCCCTCCAACACTCAAATCATGCTGTGTCTATTCCCTACCCTGTGCTCCACCTTCCCCTCCCTTCCCTCACCCCACTCCCTACACCCCAGTAAACAACGACTTTTTCTTTTTCTTTTTCCATTTTAGTGTGGGCATTTTTTCTTAAGCTTTTACAATAATGGCCCTATGCAGTATTTATCCTTTTGTGACTGACTAATTTCACTCAACATAATGTTATATGGTGGCTTGCAGCTCCCTTGTTATTCTTCAAGTTATCATAATATACCATTGTGTGTATATACCAAAGTTTGTTTATCCATTCTTTCATAGATGGGCACTTAGGCTGTCTCCATCTTTTTTGCTGTTGTAAATAGTGCCGCTATGAAATTGGTGTGCATGTATCTACTCATAATATAGCTTGTATTTCTTGTGGTTAAATACCAAGTAGAGGGATTGCTGAATCATAAGGTATTTCTATTTCCAACTTTCTGAGGAAGTGCCATACTCTTTTCCAGAGTTATTGGACAGTTTTTCAATCCCACCAGCAAATGCAGGAGGGTCCCAGTCTCTCCACATACCCTCCAGCATTTATTGTCCTCTTCCTTTTTGAACTTGGCTGTTACAGCTGGTATGAGATGATATCTCATTGTTATTTTGATTTGCATCTTGGAGGAAGACTTATTAACAGCCTGTGATGTGTAGATGATACAACCTTGCTTGCTGAAAATATTTTCTGATGAACACCAAAGACCACAGCCTTCAGTATGGATTGCATCTCAATGTAAAGAAAACAAAAATCCTCACCACTGGACCAATAAACAACATTCTTATTAATGGAGAAAAGATTGAAGTTGTCAAG
>NW_006408540.1:541478-544425 GCF_000296735.1 Chrysochloris asiatica
TTACCTTTCACCTTACCAAACATGATGTGTTTCTCCAGGGACTGGCCCTTCCTGACAACATAACTAAAGCACCAGAGAAGTCTCATCCATCTTCACTTCTATGGAGATTTCTGGCTGCTTCCAATGGAGATTTGCTTGTTCTTCTGGCAGTACATGATGCTTTCAATATTCTTGGCAGTACATGACACTTTTCAATATTTCATATTCAATGAACTTAAGTTCATTGATTTCTCTGTTGCCTTACTTATTAATTGCCCATCTTTCACATGCATATGTGGTGACTGAAAATACCATGGCATGGGTCAGATACATATCAGTTCTCAAAGTGACATCTTTGCTCTTTAACACTTTAAAAGACATTTTCTAGCAGATTTGTCCAATGTAATGTGTCATTTGATTTCTTGACTGTTGTTTACAGGAGTGCTGGTTGTAGTTTCAAACAAAATGAAATCTTTAACAGCTTCAATTTTTTCTCCTTTTGTTTTTGCTGTTAAGTGTCGTCGAGTCACTTCTGACTCATAGCCCACCCTGTATAGGGTTTCCAAGGGGTGACTGGTGAGTTTGAACCACTGACCATGTATTCAATCCAATCTTAAAATCCAGTGGTTATCCTATGGTGCAACACCAGGACTCCGTTCTCCTTTTATCATGATGTCATTTATGTGAATTTTTTTGTGAAAAAATTCAAGTACCACATCAGGAATCCCATGTATATCTAGGGATGCTATAACATATTTTTAAGCTGTTTTCCCCATTTCATAGATAGTGTGCCTGAGAGCGAAGCCATCACAGATGAACTCAAATTCCATGAATATATAAAGACAGACAAAGCCCCCATTAAAATGATTGTGTCTTGGTTTTTTGCTGTTTCAAATGGGTTTCTGTTGCTTTTATTAAAATTAATAGTCAAACAAAAGGTCCTACATTAATTTAAGAGGAAATTTACACCCTATCTTTCTAGTTTCTATTTTGAATGTTATGATTTATTACCATTTAATATAATAAACCAAATCAACAACTGAACATCCTTTTTCTTAAAAATAACTTATTTGTGTGTACACTTATTAAATACTGTCTTAATGGGTTTTGAAAAATTGTAAAAGAATTGGAGTATATTGTTGGTAGTTGCTGCCTAGTGATTTTTGACTCATGGTGACCCATTGGGTACAGAGTAGAAGTGCTCCAGAGCATTTTCAAATCTGTGACCTCTTGAAAGCTGTTAACCAGGTGTGTCTTTCAGGGTACCTCTGGCTGTGTTTGAAATAATAATCTTTAGGCTACTAGTGCAGTGCTTGACTATTGTGCCATCCAGGGAGTATGAAGACCAGAATTTTGTAATCATTTCATACTCCAATATGCAACACAGAAATAGTCCTCTATTGTTGGTGAACTTTGTTTTTTTTAAAAGATTATCCACATGTTTTTAATTTCAGAAGATATAAAATACATTGGAAATTCAATGGCTAAATATTGTTCTTCTAAATGGGCGTTTAGAAAATAATTACCAATCAAACAGCTGATACCATTAAACATTTGTGAAGAAAAAATTGCAGTCATTTACCCTCAGTGATATATCTGTTAAAAAAATATGATGATACATTTCAAAAATGTGAATACTATGAGAAGCATGTTTACCAACTAACAGAATCATTGAAGAAATAATTAATAACATTTTTAATAAAAAACAGGAGCTCATTTATTGTGATTAAAATAATGTATATATAGTATACATTTGAATCAAATGTCCAGCACTCATCTGTCAGTTTGTTTTACTATGGTAGCTTGTGTATTGATACTATGGTGGATGCTATGCAGTCAATATTTTAAATACCAGGAGAGTCACCCATTGTCACAATTTGGAGGAGCTTTCAGACTAAGACAGACTAAGAAGAAATACCTGAATGTCTGCTTTGAAAATAAGCCATTGAAACTTTATCATCACAGCAGGTCATTGTCTAGTATCATGCTGAAAGATGCCCCTCTAGCTTGGCACATACTACTGAAAGATTGGAACAATGCACTCAAACATATCAATGATCATGAAGACAGTACAAGACCAGGCAACATTTTGTTTTATTGTACATGGGTCACCATGAGTTAGAACAACTTGACTGACACTAGAAACAACAGCTATTCAGATGTAGCACTGACAAAACTGTAACAGATTCTAGGAAACGAATTTCCAGGCTCTGAACAGAAAACAAAAAGTTTTAACTTGAAAAGTATGAGGTTAGTAGAAAATAGAGGTAATATTCAATAAGTTCCAGAAACTTCTTTTAAGAAAACTGTCATTTACCTATACTCTATCCTAAAATTTACAAGTATTTGAGTCTTTCTGATCTGTAATTTTTAAAATGTCAAGGACAATTTTCCTTAACGGCCTGTGATATTAAGTTAAAGAAAATGAAGAACAAGTGAAAAGGATAAAAGGAGCCTCTTTAAAGTTACACTAACATTTGGGAATACTGCCAGATGCTTTCACTTTACAATAAGGGAAACAATAGCTCAAAGGCAAAACTGTAAATAAAGTAATTTCAATTTTAGTTCACAGGTTGAAAAAATATTCACAATGAAATAATTTAATGAATTTGCCCGATTTTCAAGAAGTCTTGAAGTATAACTAAGGAATTAGGCACCTCCCTAAGGAAAACCTTGAAAAATGTTGCTATTTTTTCCTATTTAAAGGTATTTCCATAACGCAACATGTTGTTGTTGCTAAGTGCCATTGAGTCGGTTTTGACCCATAGCGACCCTGTACAGGGTTTCTCAGGAGTGGCTGGTGAGCTAGAACCACCAACCTTGTGGTTCAAACTGACCTTGCAGTTCAGCTTATTGTCCCACAGTACTCCATTCATATTATTGTTGTTAGGTACAGTTGAGTCAGTACCGACCCATAACGACCTTATGCACAACAGAACGAAATACTGCCCAATCCTGGGCCAACCTC
>NW_006408540.1:545241-547137 GCF_000296735.1 Chrysochloris asiatica
ATTTTCAATAACCTCATATGCATGTGAAAATTGGACAGTAAATAAGGAAGACCATAGAAGAATTGATACCTTTGAGTTACAGTGTTGGAGTGCCATGGGCTGCCCATAGAACCAACAGCCCTGTGTTGGAAGAAGTGCAGCCAGAGTGCTCTTTGAAGGCCAAGATGGCCAAACTTCATCTCTCATACTTCAGACATATTTTCAGGAGGGACCAGTATCTGGAGAAGGATATCATGTTTGGTAAGATGGAGGGTCAGAGGAAAAGAGGAAGACCCCCAATGAGATGGATTGGCTAAATGGCAGCATTGATGGACTCAAAGTATGGCAACAATAGTGATGTTGGGATCGGACAGTGTTTCATTCTGCTGTGCATAACGTCGCTATGAGTTGGCACCAACTCTATGGCACCTAACAACAACAAATGACTAGTGATTTCTTCATATGTTTGTTGGTTTCCCAGATCTCTTCCTTGGTGAAGTGTCTATTCATGTCCTGTGTCCATTTTGTAATTGAGTTATTTGTCTTTTTCTTGTAGAGTTGCTGTAGTTTCCTACATATTTTAGAGATAAGTCCCTCATCTGATGTATCATTGCAAAATAGTTTTTTCCCATTCTGTGGGCTCCTTTATTACTCTTTCGGTGAAATCTTTTAATGCACATACATTTTTAATTTTCAGTATGCCCCAGTCATCTATTTTGTCTTCTTTTGTTTGTGCATTTTCACAATGTTTGGTAGTCTGTCTCTGCTCTGTATTAGAACCCTTAAATTTGTGGGAGTGTTGGATTTTATAAATAGTTTCAGCCTTATTCTTTTTGTCTCCCCTTTCCTGGAATTTTGATACCTTTGTTTACAACTTGGCCTCTGTAATCCATGCTGTTTAGGCCTCAGTTCAATAAAACAGTAACTAATTGAATTCTAGTATTACAATACTATGAAGAATCTAGAATGTTTTCAGTAATGTATCAGTTGCCATCGAGTTGATCACAACTCATGGAAACCCTATGTTTGTCTAAATAGAACTAATTTTTCAGAAGTAGACAACCAGCCTTTCTTCCAAGGCACTTGGATAGACTAACAACCAACCTTTAAGCTAGCAGTTAAGCTTGCTTCTTGCACACCTCAAAGAGAGTAATCTTGTTTATCAAGTAGCATCAAGTCATTTCCCATTCGTAGTGACCCTGTATAAGATTACCAAGAAGCAATTGGAAGGTTTGAATTGTTGACCTGACAAACAAAACTGGGCAATACCACTTTTATTCAAATTTACCCACCAGCCACTAAAGCCAGTGATAATGAAATTGAAGAACTGTATCAACTTCTATAGTCTTAAATTGATCAAACATGCAAACAAGATGTGTGGATAATTACTGATGATTAGAATACAAGTGTTGGAAACAAAGAGGAAGGATCAGTAATTGGAAAATACGGCCTTGGTGATAGAAATTATGCTGGAGATCACATGATAGAATTTTGCAAGACCAATGACTTCTTCATTGCAAATACCACTTTTAAACAGCATAAAAGATCTCACATGGATCTCACCGTATAGAATGCACAGAAATCAAATTGACCATATCTATGGATAGTCATGGTGGAAAAGCTCCATTATTATCAGCCAAAACGAGACCAGGCACAGACTGTGGAACAGACCATCAATTGCTCATATGCAAGTTCAGGCTGAAACTGCAGAAAATGTAAAAAAGTCCAGAGAGCCAAAATATGACCTTTAACATATCCCACCTGAATGAAGAGATCATCTGAAGAACAGATTTGATGCATTAGACACCAAAGACACTTGTGAGATGACATCAAGAACATTATACGGGAAGTAAGCAAAAGGACATTAGGAAAGAAAGAAAGAAAGAAAGAAAGAAAGAAAGAAAGAAAGAAAGAAAG
>NW_006408540.1:552869-563150 GCF_000296735.1 Chrysochloris asiatica
GTTTTACTTAATGTTTGTTCTATTTATTAGCTCATAAAGATTCAGTTTAAGGGTATAATTTAAAAAAGAATTATGTAGCCTCTATAATAAATTATGGTATCCTGGTGCGGTGCTTCGAGTTAATGCACTAGACAGTGAAGTCAGTTTAAACCTCAAACTCGGTGGTTCCAGCTTACCAGCTACTCCTCAGAAACCCTACATAGGGTCGCTATGAGTAGGATCTGACTGGACGGTATTTAACAACAACATATATATGAGAGTAAGTAAAAAAGTATTGCTACTAGGGTTCTAATTTATACATACATGGATTTGTTCCTAACAAAACATATTTAAACATTTGTCTGTGATCAGGGGATTACTGCAAATTGTCTGAGTATTAATTATACTTAAGGAGCTGGAGTAGCGTAGTAGTTACGAATCGGGCTGTGAACCACAAGGTCAGCAGTTGGAAACTACCAGCTGCTCTGCGGGAGAAAGATGAGGGTTTCTGCTCCCGTAAAGATTTACAGCCTCGGAAACCCTGTACAGGGTCGCTATGGGTCAGAAACGACTTGACGGACTTAACAACAACAGCACTTGTCTTTATCTCGTTAGAATATCTTCAAAAACAAAGATAGTTTCTGTGCTATATAGGAAGTGGGAACCTATTTGAAGGCCAAGGTTAATATAAAAGTTTCAAGAATCAGCAAGTGAACATCTTCCCAAATTGCTGAAACTTTAAAACAAGGTTGCAGAAATGTTGCCTCACGTAAAATAAGGTAGTTCAACTGTTTTAAGTAAGGTCAGGAAGACCTCAAATTTGAGCTAAGAGATGGAAGAGTATCAACTTTGACAAATGAAGAAACTGCAGTTAAATTCCAGAAACTGGTGGAATAAGAATATAGAATCACCATAGATGTGATAGATAATGAATGTAGGTCTGAACTTTTTTTGGCATTTTCAATTTTAAGGGGCTATACTTGCCTTAGCAAACTTTTGACTCTAGGGATGCCAAAGGTGTTGGAAGAAGATCAGCTAGCTCAAAAAGATGATCTTTCCATCAATCTTTTAACCATGAGCATGATTTTGTGGAACAAATTTTAGCTGGGGATTAGTCTTGGATTTACACACAAGCATTCATAAAACAAGGACCAATGCACAGAGAGGCAAAATACGACCACAAAATGCAAATGATGTTATTATATAGTTCAGAGATAATGTATCTGCTAGCTAAAATTCAAAGCAATGACATTATTCTAGTTAATATCAGAATTCTACACTATGCCAACATTTCTACCAGTTTTGTCTATAAATTACAATATTGTTAATATACATAAATTAATGTATACATGTCTATTCAAATCACTATAAAAGTTAAAATATAATTCTTTTTTTCTTTGGAGGGATAGAAATTAGTCAGCCAAACTATCTTATAGGCAGTTAACAATATTTTCTCTGAATTTATATATTATGATGAGTATTTTGCCTATCACCATGGCACATAGTGAGAAAAAGAGAAACAAAAAACAATTAAAAAGAAGCCAAGAAAGCAGATGCTTAGTTTCATTCAGGACCGAATCCACTTTACCATTACTTTTTGAAAGCAATCTAAATGTCAAATTTCTGACACCAAAATTGGTACCAAGTAAATCACATAGCACTAAACTGCAAAGTGGCATGCAAAATTTAGAACAGTAGGTTGTATGTAATTAGGAAAGAGTTTGTGCTTCTAAATATAAAAGTCCTACATTCAGCTTGAATGGAAGACAACAGCCTGGCGGCACTCTTTGGCGAAACTTACAACAAACATAAGGGCAAAAGAATAAAACATGAAAGCTCACTTTGGAGGAGGCTTTTCACAGGCAAATGTGTAAAATCATTAGTGGAACTAATCTGGGAATGTTGTGTTTGTCTTGTCTTCCTTTATCATAAAATATGTTGCCTATGTGATGCTGCAGGATAATGTGCTAGACTGCAAGGTCAGTTTGTATAGCAAGGTCGGCTGTTCAAACTCATGGGCTGCTACTCAGAAACATTCTGCTCTCATCAAGATTGTGACTAAGAAACCTCTGTGGCGGTAGTTCTACTCTGTTATATGGAGTCAGTGTGAATTGGAATAGATTTTCTGATACCAAACAGGGTAGCTATGTGTCCCAGAATTAACTCAAAGACACCTAACAACAACAATAAGCTCTTCAAAAGAATTAAATGTAAAGGTTCAAGGATCCTTGGTTGATATCTCTTCTGTTCCCAGTCTTTCCTCTCTAAGTGATCCTCTGTATGCTAATAGTTTTAAATAACCTTTATGTGGTAGTGACTTCCAAATGAATAGCCTAAGTATCTATCATTTCTCTTCCACCCCAAACAATTCCTATAAGATTCAGACTCCTATATTCAACTTATTTTTGCTGTTGTTATTCAGTATTTTTCTCAAAATATTTGATTACTGAGATCCGGAGATCTCTAACCCTCAACTTGTCAAACATTTGACAATACATCCTTGTCTCTTTATTGCTTCTTTACTCTTTGGGAAGGCCACAAGTTTTCAAAACTCAAAATTGGGAGGTCCCTTAAATTCTGCTTTCCTACTGTTCTATGCTCAAATAAATCATAATTTATTATTTCTATGTATGCACATCCTATGCATATTGTGTCCAGTTATCACTCTTAATTTAGATCTTCTCTCTCTCTCCTTCCTTCACTCCTAACTCTCCTTCAACACACCCTTCTCCCTTTCTCTCTCTGTCTCTCCCTTCTCCTCTCTCTCTCACCTGACAGCATCATCCTATTTGGTCTCCTTGCCTATCTTCTTTCATATTTACGTTAGGGTCATTTTGTTGCTGTTGTTGTTTATAACTTAATTATACAATTCTTCATGATCTGACTTTTACTGATCTCTCCATCTTTATTTTTGAGTAGTCGTATGCATATGTTAATTGAAAAGTACTAGAGGAACCAGAAATACTGTCTAGTGGATTCAGATACTGTAAAAATGTTGGAAGAAAGAAAGAAATTTACTAATGATACTGAAGCATGAAATGCATGTTCATGTTTTGTGAATTGAAAGTGCCTACCTTTAGAAGACATAATTATTATTATTGTACTATAAACTGTGGGACAAACACTGGACTGCTAACTGTAAGGTCAGTGGTTCAAACCCACCAGCTCCTCTTTGGAACCCTATACAAAACCGACTTGACAGTATTTAACAACAAAACAACTTAGGTGAAGAAATATTTTTTATTCTAAAAATGAAAATGCAAAGACTATGACAGTTTATCTGAATTTACCCTCATAAAATATTTATCAAGGAGCATTGGTAGCTCAGCAGTAAAGGACTTGACTGCTAATTGCAAAGTTGGTAATATGAACCCACCTTGTGGCTATGTGCAAGAAAATGTTTGACATTCTGCTCGCATAAAGATTGTGGCTAAGAAACCTCTGTGGGGACAGTTATATGGAATCAGTATGAATTGGAATAGATTCACTGATACCTAACAGCAACAAACTGTATTATGCTCCTTGTAATAAACTGGGATCCACAATCAGCACTCATAGAAGTAGGAGTCAAGAAATCAAATGACATATTGCCTGGGGCAAATCAGCTGCAAAGGATCTTTTTAAAGTATTAAAGAGCAAAGATATCAATTTTAGGAATAAGGTATATCTGAACAAAGCCATGATGATTTAAATTGCCTCAGATGGATGTGAAAGTTGGAAAATGAATAAAGAGGAGCATAGAAGAATTGATGCATTTGAATTATAGTGGTGGAGATGAATACTGAAAGTATCAAGGACCACCAGAAGGAACAAATCTGGCTTGGAAGAAGTACAATCAGAATGCTCTTGGAAGCGAGATGGCGTGTTTTGGACATGTTGTCAGAGATCAGTCCCTGGAGAAGGACATCATGCTTGGTAAAGTGGAGGGTCAGCAAAAAAGAGAAAGATCTCCAACAAGATGGATTTACACAGTGATTGCTACAATGGGCTGAAACAACAAAAATGATGAGGATGGTGCAGGACCAGGGAGTGTTTGATTCTGTTGTTAATATCATCCTATTGTTGCTATGAGTCAAAACTGATTCAATGGCACCTAGCAAGAGGATTTGATGATTTTATTGAAAATTATAGAAAACAAAATGCATTATCTTGAGACAAATTTAACTGACCGTAACAAAGAATATGTTGTCAGAAAGTACATCTTTAAAGCTTTATCCTTTATTTAAGGGAATCTTCCTAGTTCTTCAAATCCTATTTCAAAATCCATCTCTTTAATGCCTTAAAATCCAATCATATACCATCATTCTGCTTTATGGTATTTTATTTCTAATTCTATTTTGTTGTTAAATGCCCTCAAGTCGGTTTCAACTCACAATGGTCCTACACAGGGTTTCCAAGTTTGTAAATCTTTGCAGAAGAAAGCCTTATCTTTCTCCCCCAGAGCAGCTGATGGTTTCCAACTGCCAACCTTGTGGTTTACAGTCTAGTGCTTATCTTACAGGGTCACCACATTCTTCTATTATCCTGCTGTTATTGTTGTTAAGTGCCGTAAAGTCAGTTCTGACTCACAGTGGCCCTGTATAGGGTTTCTAAGGAGCAACTGGTGGGTTTGAACTGTTAATCTTGTGGTTAGCAGTCCAGTGCTTATACTGCAGTGACACACCCTTCTAGTATGAGATTTACTAAATTATGCTTATATTAAAAGTTTCTTTGACAATATACTGTATGTAATAGATTATATCTTGATGAAGCCAAGTAATATGGGTAGCATATTTGTTTTCTTTGAAATACAACCATACCTCATTTACGAAAAAACTCAAACTCAGTGTCACCCTGTTGATTCAAAGTCATAGCAACCTTGTGGGACAGAATAATACTGCTCTTTAAGGGCTTCTTGACTGTAAATCTTCCAGGGAGCAAACAGCCTCATCTTTCTTCCACGGGGTAACTGATGGTTTTGAACCATGGACCTTGTGATTAGCAGCCTAACACCTAATGTATACCACCAGCAGGGCTCCTTATTTACTGAAGACTAAAATTTTATAACAGTTTCTTAAAAGAAGTTCTATGTTTTCTTTTCTCAGATAAATAGTTGTTAAGTGCCATCAAGTCAGTTCTGACTCACAGCAATACTATATAGAATTTCTGAAAAGAGGCAGTTGGGTTGAACCACCCACCTTTTTGCTAGTGCTTATCCTATAGCATCACATCAGGACATAAACCAACAAATTTTAAATCAATTTATAGCACAGACTTTTTTTATCTCTCTGCTCATTCAGAATATGGCTTCTCAAAATGCAACAAATGGTACAAATGCTCAGTATCACTTATTGCATATTTCTTCTTTATATAGATTTATAAATGTGTGTAGTCATTTTAAGTGGAAATGTCTGTATCTATATTTACACCCATATCTATATTATAACTACATATATAATGCATTTATATGTACTATATGTGAGCTCTGGTAGCATAGTGGCTACGAATCGGGCTGCCAACCTTAAGGTCAGTGGTTCGAAACTACCAGCTGCTCCGCGGGAGAAAGATCAGGCTTTCTACTCCCGTAAAGATTTACACCCTCAGAAACCCTGTACAGGGTCGCTATGGGTCGGAACCGACTCGACGGCACTTAACAACAACAACAACAACATATATTTATATGGAGTAATGGTGTGGTGCTGTGGGTTAATTTGCCAGACTGCAAAGCTGTTTGAACTGCAAGGTCGGTAGTTCAAGCTCACCAGCTGCTCCTTGGAAACCCTATACAGGATCGCTATGGGTCAAATCGACTTTCTCATGGAAATAAGTCTCAAAGTGAACAGATATTATGACTAATGTCACATTCAATAACTTGATTAAGAAGTTAATCATTAATGTACTGAGAGAGAATGAACCCCAGGACATATTTTTAAATTTCAAATATAATTAGAACATGGCATTTCATGGACTTTAGAGAATGACTTTTTCTGAGTTTACTCAGAATGTTTTGGTGTCATGGTGACAAGTCATTTATTTTAATACCTTTTCATCCCATACCTTAATTTGAGAACAAATATAGAAAGACACACATCCTGGATTACCTACCATTAAGGCACTCCCTCAATTATTTCAATCAAGTTGAACTAAACACTGAAGAAGCCTAGAAATATTTCTACTAAGGATATCTTAGTTGCTTTTTATTTATTTTTTTTGTCTACATGAAATAATTAAGTTGAATTTTGCCTGGAGAGGTGAGAGGAGCTAAATCATCTCCCCCAGTTCTCTTCTACCCTTTTAATAAGATATTTTCCAGCAAAGAGTGGATTACAATGTGGAGGAGCTAGATCCTCTATGCAGGTTTCCTTGCTGACGGCAGGCATGCCTAATTTATTGAATTACATGCCTACATTGAATTACATGAATTACATGATCAAAACGACCTGTTCCCAATTCAAATAATTATTGAAAGACCATTTGATACCAGAAACCAACAAACACAGAAAAAAATGAAAAAATATAATTACCTAAGTGAAGGCTTTGAGAGTTTCAAGTATTTTGAAATGTAAAACACTGACAGATCTTGTTTCTACTAAACATTTTCCCTTGAGGGACCTTAAAAGATTTTCTATATATAGGAAAGAGGCACAGGTAGACTCTCTTTCTCAACCTCAGTACAATTTATGTTTTGAGCCAGATAATTTTCTGAGGGAGTATCAAAAGGTTCATTGGAAAATTTGATTATGGTGTCTTGTGGAGAAGGATGTGGAGAAGTTTCTTTATACCTCATCACTAGATGCCATTAGCAGCCCCCCAGTTGTGCCAACTAAATATATCTCCAGACAATGCCATATGTCCCCTCTGCCTTTAATTGGGAATAGTGACTTAAATAAAATTGTAAAATTTTACTTAATGATCTAAAAACAACTTTATTGCTACTATTTAAGAAAGAGTATTCAAAATCATTGAAATGTATATGTAGAAATTAATGGTGTGCTGTATTTTGTGTTGAGTGTATATTACTAAAATTCAACAATAAAACCCCACCATCATTGAGTTGATTCTGACTCAAGGTGACCTCATATAGGATTTCTGAGACTATATCTTTACAGCAGCAGAAAGCCTCCTTTCTCCTGCTTGTGTATTCATACCGCGAAATTAGTGGTTAGAAGACTTCAGATTATGACACAAGAAAGAAATACCAAGATATTTAAGAAAAATGTTTGGCTTAAAATAATTTTTAAAATGTTATAACACATGGCAATAGAAAATACACTAAAATATATTTAAAACCTAAATTACTAACATTCCATCCTACAGTGAATATGATACATGCAAATTATGAAAAATTGCTTTGCTTATTTATGAAAAATTCTACATTTGTTTTATCCATCCCTTTATATAAGTATTTTAAAAGCAAAGATATCAGTTTGAGGACTAAATTATCACTGACCCAAGTCATAGTATTTTCAATAGCCACATATACATGTAAAAGTAGGACAATTGTAGAAGAATAGATGCATTGGAATTATAGTGTTGGAGAAGAAATTGAAAGTAACATGAACTTCCAGAAGAACAAACAATTCTTTGTTAGAAGAGACACAAAGAGAATGCTCCTTAGAAGTCAGGATGGTGAGATTTCATATCTCATACTTTGGACATGCTATCAGGACAGACCAGTTCTTGGAGGAGGACAACATACTTGGTAAAGTAGAGGGACAGCAAAAAAAAGTGGAAGACTCCCAAGGAGATGGATTGATACTGTGGCAGCCACAACAGGCTCAAATGTCACAATAATAATGATGATGTGTTTCATTCTGTTATACATAGGGTCACTATGAGTTGGAACAAACTCGATGGCACTTAACAGCAACAAAATTCCTCGTAAGTTTTCATATACACATATACAACTATATAGCGTTGCTATGAGTTGGAACAGACCACAGGACTTAAAACCATAGCAACAACAATATATATGTATTTCTTTTGCTCCTGACTTAGTGAACTTGAACCTAAATGTTAGCAAATAATGGAGAATGCTTACACTATGTGAAAATGTGTAAGTTACAAGCATAAATATGAAGACTCAGGTAAGCTGGAGGGTCAGAGAAAAAGAGGAAGACCCCCAACGAGATGGATTGGCCAAGTGGCAGCATTGATGGACTCAAGTGTGGCAACAGTAGTGAGACTGGCCCAGGATCAAGCAGTATTTCGTTTTGCTGTGCATAATGTCTCTATGAGTTGGTATTGACTCGATGGTACCTAACAACAAAGGTCAGTTTAAAAATATATTCCTACAAGAAAAAGTTTAAGGGAAGATACAAGCAAACATTCCATATTCTATATTATTCATGACTTTACCTAATCATGTTAAAGTGATACATTATTTACTCCGAAGTTGGTCATTTTGTCTTTCCACACTAACTGAATATAGTATTGTTCTATGGAGCTGGAGTTGCAAAAATACAAAGGTGTACCAAATGATGTATGCATATATGAGTGAATAGATAGATAGATAGATAGATAGATAGATAGATAGATAGATAGATGTACATATTTAGGAGTTTTGGTGTGGCACTGTGGTTAATGCGCCAGACTGCAAAGCCGTTTGAACTGCAAGGTTGGTGGTTCAAGCTCACTGGTTGCTCCTCGGAAACCCTATACAGGGTTGCTATGGGTCGGAACTGACTCGACGGCACTTAACAACAAAAACATATATGTATATATTGAGTCCTGGTGTGGCACTGTAAGGTAAGCATTTAACTGCTTAAAGTTGGAGGTATAAACCTACCAGCTGCTACTAGGGAATGCTAGAGAGGGTCAGTAGGAGTCAGAACCCACTCTACAGCACGTAACTATAACATATACATATTGTCAATGAAGTAAAGGTAGATTAAAATATTTCAGGATGTGCATATAGAAATGTGGTTGAACAAGGGAAGAGATCAAACTATAGGGCTTTTTTTTTTTTCTATAGGTTTTTAATTACATCTTGAGGAATAGAGGATACAATACAGCAACACTTGACAAAGAGCAGCATGCAGAAAGGCACAAAACTATGAAATTGCATGGTTTACTAGAGATTCAAACATAACCCAATGTAATTGAAGTATAAACATAGGTTGAATAAATGTTGTGAGATAGACTAGAAAGTTAAGTAAGGTGAGATTGAAGAGAGCCATTCAGTTTATCCAAAGTAATCAAGTTGGTGTTTTACAGGTTTTAAGAGCCACTGGAAATTATAAACAGTGGAGCATGCTCACATGGTTTTGTAAAAAATAAATTAGATAAAATATTGTTGTTTTTGTTGTTGAGTGTCACTGAGTTGGTTCTGATTCACAGCAGCCCTGTATAGGATTTCCATAAGGAGACTGTTGTTATGTGCTGTTGAGTTGGTTCCAATACATTGTGACCCTGTATAGAGTTTATAAGGAGTGTCTGGTGAGTTTCAGCTAACAACCTCGTGGTTAGCATTCCAGTTCAAAATACTTTTTTTTTTTTTTTAAGTGTTGTTGAGTTGGTTCTGACCCATAACAATCCTGTATAGGGTTTTCAAGGAGCAGCTGGTGAGCTTAAACTTTGCAGATCAAACAAATTTAACAATTCAGAGCATTATCCCACAGCCCCAGGCAAAAAACAACAACAACAAAAAAAACAGATATACATGAAAGAAAATGTGAAAAAATATGTTAAATATTAGGAGTGAATCCCAATCCCACCTGTACTTACAGAGGCAGAAAATATAAATATAAAAGAAATTTTGTTTTGTTTTGTTTCAAATAAATATCTACTCACATTGAGCTCTATTTTTGCCAGTAAGTCCTTTAGAACTATGTCATGTTAAAAATTAAGTTAAATATGTTTTTGTCACACATATGCAAGTTATGTGCAAATGAAATGATACCTGCGCATTACACAAAAAATACTATTTAAAAAGTAAGAACACAAGAAAAATAGTGTCTGTGGTTTATAAGTAATTGTCTAGACAAAATGTTCTCTTTATTACAGTATTATGTGCGCTGAAAAAAATATTCTTAATTCAAACAGCTTATGGATTTGTCATGAGTTTGTGAATGCTAATTTTTAAAAAGTATATATGTATATCACTTATTGGGATAGGATAATCTATTATGAACTATAAAAAAAAAATGTATTGTTGTTGTTAAGTACCATGAAGTCGATTTTGACTCATAGTGACCCTGCACAGGGTTTCCAAGGCTGTAAATCTTTACAGGTGAAGAACACCTCATCTTTCTCCCACAGAACTGCTTGTAGTTTTGAACTACTGACCTTGAGGTTGGCAGCCTGACTCGTAACCACTGCGCA
>NW_006408540.1:566824-568039 GCF_000296735.1 Chrysochloris asiatica
GCAGAACCGCTGGTAGTTTCGAACTGCTGACCTTGCGTTCACAGCCCGATTCGTAACCACTACGCTACCAGAGCTCCTTTGGAAACAGGCTATATTACATGTAAATTCAGTGTACCACAAGTGACTCTCTGTCTCTTCTAGTCATTGTCTCTTTCATACATGTAGTATTAACTTCCCTATTCTTTCACAATGACATCTTCTACATTAATTTTTCATCATAATTAACCTTATTAACAAACCACTTATAATTTAATTATATAATCTTATCAGCATTATCCTCAACTGTCTCTTTCCAAAACCCATCAAGAAAAGAGGAAGCTGTTGGGGATTTTCCCTTGCCTTCTTCATTCTGAGACCAAGCACACTCATGAAAGATTGTAAACCAGTTATTTCACACCTTTGTTTCCCCCCTGGTTTTGACAGACAATTTCTAAGCTGTTCATCTATATCAACCCAGTTCTTTGAAGACATAAGCATGATTCTTGATCTGAAGAAACTTCCATTTCAGTTGGAAATTTAAGCAACTGTATCCATAAGCAAAGTGCATTCCATTGAGTTGTAGCCATTTATCTCACTTCACAATGTTAGACATCTTCCTTTTCCTTTAGTCAGGTTCTGGTCAACTTAGCTCTAGTCATCCAAACTATGTCAAATGTATACCAGCTGCAAGGCTTGGGAGTTCACACACGCTTCCCTGCACTTCAGACCAGGAGTCTCCCTTGTTTCCTCCTTCAGCCCTAGGCCCTCCAGCAAATTCAGTGCCTTAGACTTAGGAGTTCACACACCAGCCACCCCATCCTCTTCTCTCTCATCTCTATCCTCTGTGGACCAGGTAAATGGGTGCCAATGGATTATGTACAAATTCAGCTCTCTCTTCAGTGCTGCGTCTCCCCCAATTCCACACAACAAGTGGAACCTGATGATCACTAGTGGGTATAGCAGGCTGTTGTCTGCTGGCTGACTCCCTTTAACTTTAAATTCTTTGTTGTTGTATAAGTGTCACAGAATCTGTTTCAAATCACAGTGACCCTGTATAGGGTTTCCAAGGAGTGGCTGGTGAATTTGAACCTCTAACTTTCTGGTTGGCAGTACAGTGTTTATGTTACAGCACCACTGGGAGTTTTCTCTAAAGGTAAGGACACTTCCTGCGTTGATGCATGCAAGGGCAAATTACCAATATTGTTTTTCTTAAATTTTTTTTTTTCCCCTGAAGTT
>NW_006408540.1:568904-598718 GCF_000296735.1 Chrysochloris asiatica
CTCCACGGCACATAACCACCACCACCAACAGCATCCTGTTTATGACTTCTGACTGATGTGGCACTGTAGGATCAGAAGTAGAGTGCAAACCACAAGGTTGACTGTTCAAACCCCCGAGCTGCTCTTCAGAAACCCTATACAGGGTGGCTATGAGTTGGAACTGACTCAACGGCACTTAATAACAACAGCACACCCTATTTATGGACTCCTGGTGTGGTACTATAGGATTAGCACTGGACTGTGAAACACAATGTCAGAAGTTCAACCTTACCAGTTGCTCCTCAGAAACTGTTTACAGGGTCACTATGTGTCAGAGCCTACTGAATGGCACTTAACAACAACAACAATCCACTTGTTTGGTGTGAGATACAAAGAATGCGTAGAAGAGTCATATAAAGTACATTCACTGTACACAAGTATGTTCTTCCCTTTTTGTTTTCTAATTCCAAATATTTGTATATTTTATTGTTTACTTTTTCTTCTCTTGCTGTTGTTATGTGTCGTGGAGTCAGTTCTGACTCATAGCGACCTTATACAGGGTTTCCGAGGCTGTAAATCTTTACAGGAGCAGAAAACCTCATCTTTCTCTGGTGGAACAGCTGGTAGTTTCGAACTGCTGACCATGAGATTAGCAGCCCGATTCGTATTTGAAATCTTCTGTTCAGCTCTTTAATGTCATTTCAGAAGAGCAGCTTCAGTTACTCTTCATTTAAAAACACGTTTCAGAGTCTCTTTGACAATCAATTTAGCATTTTCTTTTTAATGACCTTTTACTTTCTTTATATATGATGTTCCTGATGCAAAACAACGGTTCACCTGGTGTTTGGTCATTAGTGATCAAATCTATTCTTAAGATGGAATCTAATTTAGGTGGGATATACTAAATGTCATATTTTGGCTACTGTGGATTTGTTTTAATTTTCTTCAGCTTGAATTTGAACTTGTGTATGAGCAATTGATAATCTGTTCTGAACTCAGCCCCTGGTCTTGTTCTGACTGACGATACTGAGTTTCTCCATCATCACTGTCCACAGATGTAGTCAGCTTGATTCCTGTGTATCCTATCTGGTGAGGTCCAAGTTCATAGTCATTGTTTATAGTTTAGTTGAAAATTGTTATCTTAAAAAAACAGTGTTAAAAATTCTACACTATGTTGTCTAGAGTCACTTATATCACCAAGGCCATGTGTTTATACTACAGTTTGTTCTTTGTTTCCAACTTCTGCCTTCCAATCACCAGTAATTATCAATGCATGCTTGATAAATTTTAAACTGCAAAATTTAATAAAAATCTTTAATTTCTTCATCTTTGGCACTGGGGGTTGGTGCATACATTTTAATGATTGTCCAATTAAATGTTCTTCTTTTTAGGTGTATGGCTATTATCTGATAACTGACAATGTTGTATTTAAGGCTAGAACCTGAGCATTCTTGTTGACAATGATTGTGATTGTGTTCTTCAATGATTGTAATCTTCAATTAATGTACTCCAGTAAATTTGAAAAATGAGGAAATGGACAAATTTGTAGGAACACACAACCAACCTAAATTAACACAGAGTACAGTAGTAAATTTGAGCAGACTTAGGTCACTCCTGCTGTGGCACTATAGGATTAGCTCTGGACTACAAATAAGCTCAGCAGTTCATTCACACCAGCAGCTCCTTGAAAACCCTATACAAGAATGCTGTGAGCCAGAACTGACTCCAGGGCACTTAACAATAGCAAGAGAACAAAAGAAGAATTGAACAGGTCATTAAAAAAATTCCCTAGGAAATGAAGCTCTGGCCCAAACAACTTCACTAGCAAATTCTAGCAAACATTCAGAGAAGAGCTGATGCCAATTCAATTCAAACTATTCTAAAACATAGAAAATGTCAAAATACTCCCAAAATCATTTTATGAAGAAAGGATAACCCTGATACTAAAGCAAAGCAAAGACATAACTAAAAAAGATAATTACATAGCATAGATGCTAACATTTTTAACAAATCCTATCCAATACAATCCAATATCACATAAATAATAATTACACGTCACAACCAAAAGGAATCTGGACTGGGATTGGCCAAGGCTATGCAAGGCTGGTTCAACACTAGAAAAATTATCATCAATAAAACAAAGGGGAAAACCACATGCTCATACTGATCGATGTAGAAAAGGCATTTGGCACAATACATCACCCATTCCTGATGAAAACTCTCAACAAAATAGGAATAGAAGAGAAATTTCTCAAGATAATTAAAGGCATATACATGAAACCAACGGCCAACATTATTCTCAACACAGAATTTGAAATCCTCCCCATGCAAATGGAACCAGGCTTGGATCCCTCTGCCATGACTCATAACAATATTGCATTGTAAGTTATAGCCAGAGCAATAAAACATGAAATGGAAATAAAATATGTCCAAGTTGGTAAGGAAGAAGTAAAACTATCCATTTTTCCAGATTATAGAATCCTATACATACATTTCCAGAAGCTCTGCAAGAAAACTGCTGAAACTAATGGGAAGATTCAGCAAAGTACTAGTGTACAAGATCAGTATACAAAATCCGCCAGATTCCTGTACACCAACAAAGATAACTCTGAGAAAAAAAATAAATAAGGAAAACAATAGCACTTTCAAAAACTATTAAAAAGATACAATACTAGAAATAAGCCTAACCAGAGCTACAAAAGTCTTATCCAACGAAACTTAAAATTCACAACAAAAAGAGATCAACATAAATAGGAAAACATATCAAGCTCATGGAGTGTTGTTGCTATTAGTTGCCATCAAGTTGGTTTTGACTCATAGAGACCTCATGTACAGCAACAACAACAAACACTGCCCAGTCCTGCCCTATCCTCAAAGTCATTGTAAAGCTTGAGCCCATTGCTGCTGCCACTGTACCATTCAATGTTGTTGAGGGTGTTCCTCTTTTTTGCTGACCCTCCACTTTTCCTTGAATGATGTTCTTCTCCAAAGACTGGTCCCTCCTGATAATATGTTTGAAGTCTGAGAGACAAAATCTCGCCATCCAGGCTTCTAAGGGGCGTTCTGTCCGTACTTCTTCCAACATAGATGTATTTGTTCTTCTGACAGTCCATGATACTTCTCCAATATCATAACTCAAATGCACCAATTCTTCTATGGTCTTCTTTATTCACTGTCTAACTAACTTTACCATGTGTATAAAGAATCTATTGAAATTACTATGACTTCAGTCAAGAGCAGCTTATTCCTCAAACTACAGTATTCCCTGGTTCAGTTTGAATGACTGCCACTTGGTCTACGTACAGGTTCCTAACGAACATAGTTAGGTGTTCTGGAATTCCTATCAGTCACAATTTTATCTATAATTTGACATGATATGCATAAATGAATGCAGTCCTGGTATGGCGCTGTGGGCTAATGCATCAGACTACAAAGTCGTTTGAACCACAAGGTCGGTGGTTCAAGCTCACCAGCTGCTCCTTGGAAACCCTACCCAGGGTCGTTATGGTTCGGAATGGACTCAAAGGCACTTAACAACAATAACATAAATGAATGCCTTTGCATAGTCAGTGAAGCACATCTAAACATCTTTCTGGTAATCTAATTTAAATTAAGCTCCATCTGCTATGACATTCCTTGTTCCATATCCTCTTCTATATGCAGCCTCACTTTCTGACTGTTGCCTGCCTATGCATTGGTACAGTTGCTTTCAAATTATCTTTAGTAAAATTTTACTTGTGTGTGATGTTAATGATATTATTTGATAATTTCTGCATCCTACTGGATCACATTTCTTTGGAATTATCACCAATACGTATCTTTTCCAACTTGGGCACATTTCCAAATTTGTTGGGATGAAAAAGTGATCATATCCAGCTCTGCATACATTTATTAAACATTTCAATCAATGTTTCATCAATTCCTTATTTTCCTAATGTCTTCAGCATAACTTAGACTTCTTCTTTCAATACCATCCACTCTTGATCACATACTGCTTCTTGAAATGATTGAATGCTGACAAATTATTTGAGGTACAATGACTCTGTGTACTCATTGCATCTTTTATTATTATTATTATTTTTATTTTATTTTTTTATTTTTTATGCTTTCTATATCCTTCAAGTTGTTGCCTATGTTGTGGTTAGGTGCCATCAAGTCAGTTCCAACTTATTGTGACTCTATGCACAATAGAATAAAACACTGCCCAGTCCTATGCCATCCTTAGAGTTGTTGTATTTGAGCCCATTGTTGCTGCCACTGTGTCAATCCACCTTGTTGGGAGTCTTCCCTTTTTATTTGCTGATCCTCCACTTTACCAAATATGATGTCATGCTCCTGTGACTGGTCCTGCCTGAAAATATGTCCAAAGGACAAGAGACAAATTCCTACCAATGTCATTTCTAAGAAGCAATCTGGTGGTACTTCTCTAAACAAGATAATTCAAAAACAGTTTTAGAAGCACATTACCAGAGAGCTGCCTGAAATTCAAGTCAGATTCAGAAGAAGACATGGATTGAGAATTATTATTTTCATCATCATTGGCTCTAGTGGTTGATGAGTAAATTTGAATAATGGTGATATTAACTGGTCTTCCTTGTAGATATATATCCTGTCACAGACAGCACTGTACTTCACGATAGAAGTTGACAGACTCTTTTTGATAATAAATATACCTCCATAGCTATTGAATTTGTTGTTCTGTCATAGTAAACCAAAGGACTGTCAGATTAAAAATTGCCAATACCATTTCACTTCGGTTCACTAATGCTCAGGATATTGATCTTCATGTCATTTATTTCATTTTTCAACTTCCGTTATTCTTAGATTAAATTTTGTACATTGCATGTTCAGAGAATTAATGGATGTTTGCAACTCTTTCTTTTCATTTTGAGTTGTACCATATCAACAAATGAAGATCCCAAAAGCTTAACTTATTCACATCATTAATGTAAACACTACTCTTCTCCAACCATATGTTGAGCTCCTCCTACAATGGACTATTATCCACAAGGTCAACAGTTAGAATCTACCAGTTGCTTTGCAGAAGAAAGTGGGGGCTTTATGCTCCTGTAAAGCTTTACAAACTCAGGAACTCTTTACAGGGTCAAAATTAGTCAGAACCTATCCAAGGATAGACAAGTACCGCCAACAACAACCAACCTAAGGGGTTCATCTTCTGACACTACTCTGCTTTTATTCATAATGTTTTCTGTGGGTAAGAAATGGTCTGATTCTCCTTATTCCTATGCCGTGTCATTCTAAAAATTCCTGAAACCTATCCCCTGTGGGCAACCCTGCTAGTATTTAAAATATCAGTGGCATTGCTTCCTGGATCACAATAACATATAAGCCACCAAAGAAAGGCAAACAGATAGACAAGTCATGATTTCTGCCCACAGGATTCCTCAATGTTTCAACTTTATTGAGGCTTGCATCTTTTCTTCAGTTCTTTCAACTTGAAAAAGTGTCTAATATGTTCTTTCTTTACTAACTCTAGGTCTTTTAAATTTTTACTACAATATTTTAGTTTGTCCTTTCCAGTCAACCTTTGATATCTATTTAGTTCTTTTACTTCATCATTTCTTTCATTCACTTAGCTTCTCTATATTCAAAAGCAAGTTTCACAATCTCTTTTGAAATCCTTTTGGTCATTTTTTTCTATTCTGTTTAAAGAGCTTTTGCTTTTTTTATGGATAATGTCTTTTTTTCATAAATCCCACAACTCTTCTGATTTTCATTCATTAGTATTCATGTGTATAAATCTATTGTTGAGATGTCTTAAAGTTCAGGTGATATATATTCAGTGTTGTATTTTTGTTCTGATGAACTTGTTCTAATTTTCTTCAACTTGAACTTAACCTACTTTGGAACAACTGATGATCTGTTCTTCAGTCAGCCACTGGTTTTGCTATGATTGATTTTATTGAACTTCTCCATTGTCTCTTTCCACAGATGCAGTCCATATACTCCCTGTGTATTCCATCCACCAAGGTCCATGTGTATAGTCACCATTTATGTTGGTAGAAAATGATAACTCAATTAATAGATTATTGGTCTTGCAAAATTTTATCATACCATATTGATTCTATCATCGAGCCATATTTTTCTTCCTTATTTTTGTCTTTCACATTCCAATCACCAGTAATTATCAATGCAATATGAGTGCATGTTTTATCAGTTGCAGACTTTAGAATTTGATAAAAGTCTTCACTTTCTTCCTCTTAGCATTAGTTGATGATGTGTGAATACGAACAATAGTCATATTAACTAGTCTCCCTTGTAGGCAGATGTCTATTATCCTAGCACTGGCAGTATTTATTGTACTACAGGATAGATCTTGAAATGCTGTTTGTAATGATGAATCCAGCAACATTCCTCTTCAGTTTGTAATTCCCAGCATAATAGATGTTGTAATAATCTGACTCAAAATGATGACTACCAGTCCATTCAGCTCACTAATGCCTATGCTATTATCTTTATGAGCTGTGTTTTATGTTTTATGAATTTCATTTTCCTAACCACCACACATATGTCAGTTTGTCATACTGTGGTGGCATGTGAGTGGCTTTGATTCTGAATGCTATGCCACCGGTATTTTAAATACCATGAGGGTCACACATGGTGGACAGGTTTTAGATGAGTTTACAGACGAAGACAGACTAGGAAGAAGGAGTGATGAACTACTTCCGAATATTTAGTCACTGAAAACCTTATGAAAAGCAGAGAAACACTGTCAAATATAGTGCAGAAAATGAGCCCCTCAGGTTGGAAGGCGCTCAAAATGCAACTGCGGAAGAGCTGCCTCCTCAAAGTAGAGTTGACCATGATGACACGAATGGAGTAAAGCCTGTGGGAGTAAAGCCCAAGGGATCTTCATTTGCTGATGGGGCACAACTCAAAATGAAGAGAAACAGCTGTAAATATCCATGAATAATCGGGACATTGATTGTACTAAGTATGAATCTAGGAAAATTAGAAATTTTCAGAAATGAAATGGAATGCATAAGCATCAATATCTTAGGCATTAGTGAGCTGAAATGGACTGGTATTGGCCATTTTGAATCTGACAACCACATGGTTTACTATGCTGGGAATGACAAGTTGAAGATAAATGGTGTAGCAGTCATTGTCAAAAAGAACATATCCAGATCAGTCATGAAGTACAATGCTGTCTGTGATAGGTTAATATCTGTGCACCTATAGGGAAGACCAGTTAATACCATTATTATTCAAATTTACGTACCAACCACTAAAACCAGTGAGTTAAAGATTGACACTGTCAAGGACTTCTTGCTTCTTGGATCAACTATCAACACTCATGGAAGCAGCAGTCAAGAAATCAAATAACGTATTGCATTAGGCAAATCTGCTGCACAAGACCTTTTTAAAGTGTTGAAGAGCAAAGATGTCAGCTTGAGGACTAAGGTGCGCCTGACCCAAGCCATAGCATTTTCAATAACCTCATACATATACGAAAGCTGGACAGTGAATAAGGAAGACAGTAGAAGAATTGGTGCTTTTGAGTTATGGTGTTGGAGGAGAATACTGAAAGTGCCATGGGCTGCCAAAAGAACAAATAGATCCATGTTGGAAGAAGCACAGCCAGAGTGCTTCTTGGAGGCCAGGATGGCAAACTTCATCTCTCATACTTCAGACATATTGTCGGGAAGGACCAATCTCTGGAAAAGGATATGTTTGGTAGGGTGGAGTGTCAGAGAAAAAAAAGTAAGACCCTCAGCGAGATGGATTGGCAAAGTGGCAGCATCAATGAGCTTAAGCGTGGCAATGATAATGAGGTCTGTAATCTTGAGCGATAACTCAATTCATATAACATAGTTTACTAAGATTGTTTTACATCCTTTTGTGGTGACTAGTGACTGGGTCTTAGATGCTAATAAGCAGCTAGCTAAGATGGTGGAACCACTGAGACTGTGGCCCTTAGTCACCATTCAACCTTGTGGCGCAAGTTATAATCAAGCAATAGATAAGCCTATAGTGAACACTACAAGTGAACATCAACACTCAAAGAATACTAACCCCTTAGAACAATCTAACATAGGAGATTTTAAAAAGGCCACTTTCTCCAGGGATAATACTCAGAAGCCAGAAAGAAATAGGAAAGAAGGATGAAGGCAAATGGTAAATACAGGGAGGAAATGGAAGGAACAATATTACAGTTTTTGTATTACAGTTGATGTCACAAAACAAAATGTGTGAATTGCTGAATGGGAAATCATTTTGCACTATAAACTTTAATTAAATAGCAATAAAAAGTTTTGTTGTTGTTGTTTTTTAAGAAAAGTGTCTGGGTTGGAGGATAGAAGAGAAACATAAATATTAAAATTCCTCATGGGTTTATTACAAGAAGATAGGTGAAAAACATGTGAACATCTTCACAGGTTAGTAAGCAAGCACAAGTAAGCTTATGCTCACCTGCATTACTGAGAACTCTGACCCACTCAGATATTATAAATTTGAAAAGTGACTTTGATTCTCTAGGAAGTTACAATGGAGTTGGAGAGGGGTAGATGGCAGTCATACATAGAAGCAGAATCTGATGTGATAAAAAATATGAAATTGATATAAGCACTATAGGGGAAAAATAAACCCCCTTCTTCATATATGTAAATATAATGTTGTTGTTGTTAAGTGTCGTCGAGTCGGTTCCGACCCATAGCGACCCTGTACAGGGTTTCCGAGGGTGTAAATCTTTACGGGAGTAGAAAGCCTCATCTTTCTCCCGCGGAGCGGCTGGTAGTTTTGAACTGCTGACCTAAAGGTTTGCAGACCAATTCATAACCACTATGCTACCAGAGCTCCTTACGTAAATATAATAGAGACTCTTTATTAAGTCTTAAAAAGGAATAAGAGCAAGACAAGAAAACATAGATCACCTAGAAGAGGAAAATCATAGACACCGTGATTTATCTCCAAAGTTCTAATGAACCACAAGGTTGGCAGTTCAAACCTACCAGCTGCTCCTTGGAAACCCTGTACAGGGTTGCTATGAATCAGAAACAACTTGAAGGTACTTAACAACAACAACAACAGGCCCTATGAGGTAACCTTTTATAGGTGACGGAGAGGAAAGGAATCTCCTGCCATGACTAGGACTGACAACCAAAGGTATCAATGCATCACATATACATGCTAGTTCCATGGAAGCAGGGAGGTGGACTATTGCAGATAGGGAAGTTTACAAACTGTCTCTGAGTCTCC
The DNA here is from genome assembly GCF_000296735.1 of Chrysochloris asiatica. Classification (NCBI taxonomy): domain Eukaryota; kingdom Metazoa; phylum Chordata; class Mammalia; order Afrosoricida; family Chrysochloridae; genus Chrysochloris; species Chrysochloris asiatica. Next base: position 578,103 of record NW_006408540.1, read on the forward strand.
AGGTATGACATCACAATCAAGTGACCATTAAAGCAACCAGGAAAGCTCCTGCTAGGGCCAGCTTGAGATGACCCCAAACCCACTTTTAAATTTACTCTGCTTCTAACTCTGGCAGTTCAGCTGTCAGAGGTGTATGAAATATTCAAGAAAAATTGGCATCTGAACACTTAAACCTAGGCACAAAATGAAATTAAACTCGGCCTGACTGGAGGCAATTACCTGCAAAAAGCCTTTAGATTCCATGCTCTACAGCATAAGTAAGCTGTACAAATAAGCCCATGCTTGCCTCACTTATTGGACAATGTGACACTATATCTTATCCAAATGAACAAGTTATTTAGATAAATGTACAATATTGCAAGTTACTGAAGGCAACAACTTTTTCAAATACCCCACCACTTAACAGAGTGGCTAACTCATCTGTTTGCTCAGTACTTTCCTGGCTTTTAGGACTGAAAGCATTATCATCAGTGAGCCTTCTCAGTCTTAGCAAAGCATTCATCAATAACAACTTCTGTTTCAGTAAGGTATCACTGTATAATAATAACACATCCCCAAACTCAGTAGCTTTACATGTTGTTATTGTTATTAAATCTGTTCCTACGAAGAGCAACATGCCAATTTTGTGGCTAGCAGTCCAGTGCCACACCAAAACTCTGTGGCTATAAACAGCAATAATTTATTATTGGTAACATGTGTGGGTGGTTGATTGCTAGAGCTGGTCCTAAACTGAGAACGTTCTGTTTCACATGTCTCTCATCATCTTTGGACTAGTCTTCTTACAGCAGTGGTGTGGTACAAGAACAAGTCAAACTATACAAGTAAGTTTCAAGCTTTGTTTTTTTGTAACAACTACTAATATTTCACTGTCCAAAATATATAAAATGACTAGACCAAAAAACAAGGAGCAAGGAAATTCACTGAACTTTTACTGGGAGAGGACGTACTTTAGGCTATTATTACAAATAAGTTAGATTAAAATTTCAGTACCCTTTGTTATTGAAGTCTTGGTGGAGCTGTGGGTTAGATGACGGACTGTTAACTGCACAGTCAGCAGTTCAAACCCACTAGCCACTCTTTGGAATACAGACTTTACTCCTGTAAAGATTTACTGTCTCCGAAACCCTATATAGGATCATTTTCAGTCAGAATAAGCTCAATTGCTGTGCATTTGGTTTTTGGCTTCTATTATTATAACATACTATATTTAGGTATCTGATACCTATGAGGCTTCAGTTTTACCAAACAATGAATTTTCATGTCTTCTAATGAGGTGAAGCTACTCAACATTCAAGATTTTGATTGCATAGAATACTATTAGTAAGTAAAGGACATATAAATTATTGCAAATATACTAATCATTTTAGAAGAATCAGAGACTCAACTATAGAATTTGGAGACAAATCAAGAAAAAATGAAGATGTTGTTATAATCATGATAATATGATTGCCAGGAGAATATAAAGAGGAGAGCGCTCTTAAAAGAACCAATTGACAGCACTCTGTGAAACTTTTGACTTTTGTGAATTTTGCTATTAGACATGATGTCTCTGTGAAATTGGTTATCCCCAGAGCTTTTTCCTTAGTACTTCCTTTCCTACTTTCTCAAAAGCATATCACTGTCCTATTGAATCTTTTTTCATTATTAATAGACACATTTCCTATCCTAAAAAGCAGCTTAGGACAATGATGGTCAATAAAAATACAATAAACAAAAGACATTCTACATCCCATAAAAAATGATGCACCATACGCATCTATTCTTTCTGATGTATTTGTTTGTCAAAAATATAATAAAATGCAAAATTGTGCCTATTATTTGTTGACTTCATTCCATTCAAATAAGTAAGGTGCTATTCAAATTATTCCTTTTTTCTGCAGTTTTCACACATGTTCATATGGATAATTCCCACCCCAATTCCCAATTGCAAGCAGGTCCTCAGTTGAAATAGGATATCTTTCCTGCATGCTTGATCATTGACATTGAAAGGAAAAGGAATTCATAAAACAATGATAATACATAATCCTATACAAATTAAATGCAAACTAAAACACAGAAATACAAAAACATATCCGCTGTTACTAGGGCTATTTTCCTGCCTTGGTCTTGCCTTCAACACTTTGATTAATCAGACTCTTTCACAAGATGCAATGCATCATGGAAGATCTTCACTTCCCCCGGACTACACTTTATCCAAAGCCACTAAACAGTTGTTGTCTATGAATAGTTTCAGAAAGATTGTTAGTCTAGGGACTTTCTACTCTGGCTGTTCACACATTGTGTGTAGCCATTATGTCATAAGACATGTATGCCTTGTTTTCAGGTTTATTTTCTGAGTGCACTCATTGAATTTGAGTTAGAGAGCAGATGCTAAGTGGAAATTTTTCCTGAAGTTTGGCAACAGGCTCTATTTCAAGTCCTAGTTTATGGTTTGTAGAGAAGTTTTATCTTATTCTGTGCCTTCTCAGATATTTCAGATGGTGGAAAAAATTGTTCTATAGAAGCTAACCAAATGCTCTGTTAAAAGCAGAAAACAATCAAAAACTTTTTTTTGTGTGTGTCAAATCAATCCTATTTTGTTAATTTGTTGTTTGGGTTTCATTTGGTTTTCATTTCCCTTTAAAGTATGTAATCATAATACTTTGTGTGCACACTTGCAAAAATTTACAAAAGGCCCTTAAAAAAACACATGAGTTCCTGACTCACATCTCTCTCAGGCCCATCCTCTTCCCCACAGGTACCAACATTAATTCTTCCGGCTATTTCATCTAGTATTTACTTCAGTTTTTCTATGCTGATTTTATAAATGATCTGTTGACTTTGTATGACGGCACATAGCATTTAACCTACCCAGAGATACCATACTCTCTTTACTCAAGCTGATAAATAGCATTTAAGTTGTTATGATGATTATACATTGTTCAGAGTCATGTAGTGTTTATAACTACTCTTTATGGTACTTTTTCTTCCTTTTGGCTTTTCCTTAACTATTAAGTTCTGCTTTTTATTTTACTTTTTAACTAATGTTACTACTGGTCACAAAGTGTGCCTCAATGAAATATGCCACTCTTTGTTCATGCCTTTGCAATGCAAATTTTCTACTCCTCCCACAAAAAGACTGAATCCCTATCCCTGTGTCTTACAGCTGGACTTGCCTTTGATATGTTTTAATCAGTGGAATGTGAAAAAAAAAAAAAAATGATACTGTTATATTTTGTATAATAGAACCAGTTACTGAAGAGGTGATTCCAATTCATGAAACTATCATGTGTTTCCAAGTAGAACTGGACTCTGTAGGATTTTCAATGGCTGATTTCTGGGCAGTAGATAACCAGGTGTTTTTTCTCGGGCCCATCTAGGTATACTCAGACTTCCAACATTTTTGTTGTTGTTGCTGTTAAGTTTCTTGAGTCAGTACTGACTCACAGCGACCCTGCATAGTGCTTCCAAGGAGGAACTGGTGTGTTTGAATGGTCGATCTCGCAGTTAGCAGTCCAGTGCTTATCCTATAGCTCTACACTGTTGTTGTTGTTGTTAAGTGCCGTCGAGTCAGTTCCGACCCATAGCGACCCTGTACAGGGTTTCCGAGGGTGTAAATCTTTACGGGAGTAGAAAGCCTCATATTTCTCCCGCGGAGCAGCTGGTAGTTTCGAACCGCTGACCTTAAGGTTCGCAGCCCGATTCGTAACCACTACGCTACCAGAGCTCTACACTAGTAGTCATGAAATAAGGGATACGATGAACTCACTCCTCCATATACATATCCCCACAACCTATCCTACCCAAACTTACTGTCAGAAATACTTCAGTAGTATCAAGCATTTTAATTATTTTAAAGTTCCCTAAATTGGTAGCATCATGGTTACGCATCCAGCTGCTATCCTCAAGGTTGGCAGTTTGAAACTACCAGCTGTTCTGGGGGGAAAGATGAGACATTCTGCTCCCATAAAGATTTGCCACCTTGGAAACCCTGTGCAGGGTCACTATGAGTCAGAATAGGCTCCACGGTACTTAGCAACAACAATAACAAATTATTGTAAGTGTATGTGTAGTCATGGTTGAAAACCAGTGATTTGGTACTGTTGTCTTTTGTGGAATTAATTCCGATTCATAATACACTCATATGTTAGTGGACTATAGCGTTTTCTTGGCAGTAATCTAGTGGTACACATTGGTAATCAAAACATTGATAGTTGGAACCTACTCAATAGCTCCTTAGGAGAAAGACCTGTCAAAGTTACAGGCTAGGAAACTCTTTGGACAATTCAATTTTGTTACATGGGGCCGTTATGAGTTACGAATTAGCTCAGTGTCACCTAACATCAACATTAACAGAAATCTAAATAGTAGCAGATCACCAGGCATTTCCATCTACAGTGACTCTGGGTGGGTTTGTACCACCAAACTTTGATTACCAATGGAATGCAGTTTGTATATAGTAAGATTATTTTATGTTATAATTATTTTATTTCATTTATTTATAGTCTTATGGGAACTTTATTTTTAAGTAAATAGAGAAATGTTCAAATTTGTCATGTATAAACTCACCTAATTAATGCAGGAAAGTCATGGGACAGCACACAGATAAGTCCCCAAGACCCCCAAGGCATTCATTTAGACCTGGAGAATTAAGGTAGGGTAGATTTAATTCCCTTGTAGTAGGGGTCCAAAGTTGGCAGTTGTGGGCAGTTTCTAGCAGAGCCATCAGTAATATAAGTCTTTAGAGATGTTCAGAGACTTCACTGACAGAATTTTTTTCTGCTTCTACCTTTCTTTCAATAGAAGAGCAAAACCCAGCATTTTCAATGTGGTTTAGTCACCCTAGTCTTTCATTTCATTGGAAAATGTCTATCTCACATCACATCAGGGTAACTCACATCCTCAGATGGCAAAACTGTTTAAGCACTAGACTACTAGTGGAAAACTTGAACGCACTCAAAAGATCCTCACAAGGCAGGCTTGGAAATCTGCTTCCAAAAGGTCATAGCCTTGAAACCACTATTAGGCACAGTTCTACTCTGCACACATGGGATTGTCATGATCCAGAATCAACTCCACAGGCCCTAACTAGCAACAGCAATTCATGTCATATGTTCATAAACAGGGGTGTACATTTGGGATGTTGGACATAAATTAAGGGATATAAAACACTATATCACAGCAAAGCAGTGTCTCCAACAAGATACTTGCTTATAATATTGTTGTTGATGTTGTTATGTGCAATGGAGTCGGTTCTGACTCATAGTGACCCTGTACAGGGTTTCCAAGGCTGTAAATCTCTATGGGAGCAGAAAGCCTCATCTTTCTTCTGCAGAACAGTTGGTAGCTTCGAACTGCTAACCTTGAAGTTCACAGCCCGATTCATAACCACTATGCTACAAGTTATTTATGTCATTAAGGTAGTTTGTCAGTTTTAGATTGCATAAAACTGAATTGTTCAAGTCACAAGCTACATTTATAACACACGTAATTTAGGATCACAGCATTATAAGCATAAACTACCTTTCTGCCAAAAATAAATAAATACTAAGTGAGTCAATTCTGACCGATAGGTACTCTATAGGACAGAGTAGAACTGCCAATCTTTTGGGAACACAGAGCCTCATCTTTCTCCTGCAGAGCAGCTGGTAAGTTTGAACCCCCAGCCTGTGCTTTGCCGTCCAACCCTCACTGTGCCACTGAGCGCACTCATTTATTATAAGAAGGCTGTTGCTGCTGTTAATGGCCATCAACTCTGGTAGCATAGTGGTTATGAGTCAGGCTGCTAATCTAAAACCATCAGTTTGAAACTACTACTGTTCTGCGAGAGAAAGATAAGGCTTTCTGCTCCCGTAAAGATTTAAAGCTTAGGAAAACTCTACACAAGGTCTCTATGAGTAGGAACCGACTCCATGGCACACCACCACAATCATTATAGGATTTCCAAGAGGCGGCTGGTGGATTTGAACAGCAGATCTTATTTTATATATTGTTTCATGCTTTCTGCACCCCTCTTGCTCCTAAAATCTTTAATCTTCCACCTCCAATCTGGCTTTTCAATCGTTAGATTTCAAGCCTATCCTGGCACTCAGTGAATAAGATAAATTGTTTCCTAAATATCATGTTTTTTTGCCTAATTTTTGTGGGGTACATTCTCAAATACTTTTGTAAGAAAGAGTCCTTAGGAGGTAAATTTTATGAAGTTTTGTGTGCTTGAAAATATCTTATTCTGCCTATACACTTGCTTCATTGTTTTGCTAAAAATTCATTTAAAATTTGAAAATAAATCTGTGTTCTTTTGACTTTTCTCTTTTTTTTTCCCTTTAAAGTTTTCCCACACTATCCAAAGGTAGAGCACTCTTGTGAAACCTTTTATACACTGAAATGGTATAAAGTAAAGAAGTAATTACCACAAATTTTTATGGGAAAATTTTGTGAGTGTTCTCAACTCCTCAAAATCATACCAAATACCACATATAGCTTAAAATGACACCAACATTATCACAGAGTCCTGGTGTGGTGCTGCAGGATAAGCACTGAACTGCTAACTCAGCACTTCAAACCCATCAGCAGCTTCTCGGAAACCTTACACTGTACTGGTTTCACTATGAGTCGGAACTGATAACAGCAACAGTGTTCACAGACACAGTTCATAGTATGGTGACTTGCTGCTGAGATGCTGAGCGTTTGACAGACGAGGGATCCTGAGGAAGGAGCTTCATGACAGCACTCTCATTACTCCAGTGGATGCAGCTTCTCCCTGCAAAACAAACCATGAGCACTAGTTGTAATTTAGCTTTTGTTGTTAGTGTTGTGACAGTGAAAACCCTATTCAGGTTTTTTTCTTTTTCAGCTAGTGAAAACAGATACTAATATAGGTTTTACATAAAAATGAAGTAGCCTAAAGTGAGCCATCAAAATGCAAGGGATATCTATAACTGGGTTTTCTTTATTTATCTCTTCACACACACCCCTAAACCCTGCCCACAGAAACCAAATCCAGGATCTTTTGGAGTTTAGATTTCAGTTTTTAGATGGGTCTTTTAGATTACATTTCTGAATTCCCTCTAACATGAGGACTTTTCATTATCTTTTGTCCTTGAAGTCTAGAATAATGCCTGTGATCAGAGAAAATACTCTACATGATTTGAATCCTTTCAAATCAATAAGAGTTGATTCATGGACTACCACATGGCTAATTTTGTAATATTATATATGGTGAAAATAATGTGTATACTACAATTGTAATGTCTTGATCAACATAACTGGACCTCTAGATAAATGAACCAATGGTGATTGGTAGGTGGCAGGATGTTTTCTATGGACACACTTAAACAAGATAGCCCAGGTTAAAAGATTACCTACAGGAATTTGCCTGTTGTAATCTGTGGATTTATGAAACTGGAGCCCTGGTGTGGCACCATAGGATAAGTACTTGAGCTCACGGTTGGTTTGGACTGAAAGGTTCACAGTTCAAATTTACCAGTTCTCCCTGGAAATGCTATACAGGGTAGTTATGAGTTTGAACAGACTCGACAACACTTAACAATAATGAAAAGCTCCCTAAGATATGAAGATAAATTAAAAAGTATTGGTACTAGGTTTCTAGAGACCTGGTGTGGCGCTGCAGGATAATGCACTGAACTGCAAGGTCTGTTTGAACTATAAAATGAATGGTTCAGACCCAGCAACCACTCTTCAGAAACACTTTACAGCATCACTGTGTGTCAGAACTGACTCGACGGAACTTAACAACAACAACAACTAAATTTCAAGTCCATACATGAATGGGTGTATTTCAAATAAAACCTGCTAAAACATGTCTCTGTGATGAACGGATGGTTCAGACAAGTTCTATCATTAATACACTAGCTTTAGTTTCCTTCAAAACAAAAGGACCAATTAAAAGAGTAGCTTACAAGGGGATCTGCTGGGCCAGTAAAGGTGAAGACAGAGAAGTTCAAATGGCTGTGTTTTTGTTTTTTTAGATAACAGAGGGATAATCTTGATAGATTTTTTACAGGGACATAAGATGATCATGGGGGCTTATTATGAAGATATTTAAAGAAAATAGAAAACTGTGTCAGTTAGAAAAAAAAAAAAAAACACACACACAAGGAAAATTCTGTCCAGGAATTGCTTTTTTTTTTCTCCCATCAGGACAAAGCACCTGCTCATTCTTTAAGGTAGCAAAGTCTGGCCTATGGGAATTTATTTGGGAAAACTTACCTCATTCTCTTTACAATTTTTATCCTGATATTGCCCCTTCAGACATTTTTTGTTCCTAAAACCCAAAGTACATTTAAAAGGAACACAATATAAGTCCCTAATAGATGTCAAAATGGCCATTTCAATATTGTGAAAATTGAAGTGCACCAGAATTCTTTGTGGAAATGTTAGAGAGACAGAAATACCATTATCAGAAGTGTATAGACCTAGATAGAAATTATAGCAAGAAGGAACATTTTCACATTATTTAATATTTTTGTTATAAAATTTCTGTGATTTTATAGCAATATTTGTTGACTTATTCTCATATATCATATAAGCTGGGGTTATGAAATGGATATATATCATAGAATGAACATTCTCAGCTACATGAGGTAATAACTCATGCATATCACTAGAGGCCTCTTCGGGTCAAAGATTGTATGTACCATACAGAAAAAAGACTTGGCAGTTCTATGCAATGCACAGACCTCTCCTTGCTTTATAATGCCTTGATTCTTTCTGTTCTCTTAATTACTGGTAACACTTGATACTATGTAAAGCATGAGTCTAATTTGAAAGTCTTATTTTTTTAGCTGCTTATGTAGATTTCTACATGCATACACTATTAAAGATTGTGTCATCTGCATATTTCAGGCTGTTAATGAGCCTTCCTCTAGTCCTGATGCTTTGTTCTACATATAGTCCAGCTTTTTGGATTATTTCCTCAGCATACAAGTTGAATAAATTTGGTGACATGATACAACCCGACACATACCTTTTCTGATTTTAGACCACACACTATCCCCTTGACTTCCTTTTTGTCTATGTACAGGTTTTGTATGAGCACAAGTAAGTGTTCTGTCATTTCCATTCTTTTAAATTATGTTGTTCATATATGAATGGGTGTATTTCAAACAAAATCTGCTAAAACATGTCACTGTGATGAATGGATGGGTTCAGACAAGTTATAATCAACATTGTTGGATGCATTTGCATACTCAATGATACACAAGTGAACATCTTTCAGGTATTCTTTGCTTTTGATTAAGATCCATCTGGTATCTGCAATGGTTTCCATCTTTCCAAGTCTTCTTTTGAACTTGGCTTGAATTTCTTGCAGTTCTCTGCCAATGTGCTGCTGCAAAAATTCAAGCCTTCAGTTGCAATAGTAAAGAATTCTATAGACAAAATATTGAATGATACAGGAAGTATAAAAAGAACACTCAGAGTAACTGTACAAAATGAATTTGGTCGACACTCCACCATTTCAGGAGGTAGCATATGATCAAAAACCAATGCTATTGAAGGAAGAAGTTCAAGCCACACTGAAGGTATTGACAAAAATGAGCTTCTAGGAACTGACAGATGCAAATTGAGAAATTTCAACAAAGCGATGCAGCATTGAAGGTACTCACTGGTCTATGCTAGGCAAAAAAATTCTCTGGAACTAAATAGAAAAGATTCATATTTGTGATCATTCCAAACAAAAGACATTCAAAATAATGTAGAAATTATGGCGATGAACCTTAAGGTCAGCAGTTCAAAACTACCAGCTGTTCTGAGGGAGAAAGATGAGGCTTTCTGCTCCCGTAAAGATTTACAGACTTGGAAACCCTATCCAGGGTCTCTATGAGTCAGAACCAACTCCACGGCACATAACCACCACTACCACACTATAAATTCAATGATACCATTTCAAGTTCACCAGGGAATTAAGGAGACAGTAACCTAGACTACTACTCTTTGTAAGGTCTTCATAATTCCAGTTTACCTTTACCTTGAAGTTGTAGCTGTTTAAATTTCTAGATTAAAATAGAGGCGGTTATCAAATCTTGTTTTATGCAAATCCTGGAATTTTCTCTTTCTTATTTCTTTATCTCCCAAGGCTGCTTAAATCAGGTTTAGTTTCAAAGCTATTTGCTTAAGATAGGGAAAAGCTCATAGCTCAAAAGCAACTTGGAATGCTGGACTTATATATCTGGGTTTTTATCTTTTCCTAAAATTTGTCCAGATGATTCTTGATATTTTGTTAGTGTTTCTATTACTTTTAAGATTTTTTTTTCTAATAATTGTTATATGTTATTGTTGTTACATGCCATCAAGTCAGTTCTGACTCACAGGGGCCCTGTATGGGCTTTCCAAGGTGAGGCTGATAAGTTTGATCCACCAATCTTATCGTTTGAACTGACCTTGTGGTCCAGTGCTTTATACCACAGTGCCACATGAGAAATGGAAAAATACTGATTTCATGGGACTGTTGCTAAATTTTATCTCATTTCTCTAGATATTATTTTCATAATGAAGCCTTACTGCTACAGCTTTATTTAAAGTAAGACATAGAATATGCCATGGGAAAGAAACAGTGAAAACATTTTTGGACTTATAAGTTATTTTGCACAAAAAAAAGTCAACTAGTTGCTAAGGAGTAATCACTAGTAAGCTTATTTAATGCAGTTCTAACCATGATACAAGTAAATAAATTCTAATTTTGATTGATTTTATCTGGAAACTATAATGAAAATATACCTAAACTTTTTATTATAAAATTACCATTGTAAAACATTGGTAACCTCAATGGCTAACTTCTCCTTTAAAATAGCTGAAGTTTTCCTTAAAGAGAAATGTAATATATACAAATAATACAGAATTATTTCTTTATTTTTCTCAGTCTTTCTCTCTTTTATGCTTGTTCTCTAGCTGTCTTGCTTATACTCTCCCCCTGATTGGCTTTCTATTGCATTTCCAATATATAAAGTACATAGCTGTTTGGGTTGCGGTGCTAGGTAAAAGGCAAGCAGAATATTTAATATTACTTTCCTTTTCAACATTCTAATGCATTGTTTAGTACTTGAAATAAACTATCTAATTAGATTGTCAAACACAAACTTGTTACTAACAAAATTATTAGTTTTTCCTTTTTAAATGTTACATTTAAAACATTTTATAGTTTTGTAGTTATGTAAGATATACCTGAATGCTTTGAATACTCTTGGAATAACTTATAGATTTATATTCTAGTAAACAGATTTTAGGAACCAAAAATATAGGGCTATTATCCAATTTTATTATTCTTAACAAGTTGGCATATGTCCTTCTTAATTCAAGAAACAAATTTATGTGCTAATGACTCATAAATCAGAACTCATAAATCTTATCTTAATGGAGAAGTGATCTACATTTCTTTTAGAAAATGCACCGTGATTAGAATATTTGCCTGCTTTACTTTGTTCTAAAATAACATTCTGATGGGACACTAATCGCTGAAGTTTGTCCTGCAATGTTATATATCTAAAAGATATTTTAGTGTTATAAAATCTCATCTTTCTTTTTATCCATCTGTGTGTGATTCTATTATTTGAATAATGCAGCCAAAGCTTTTCACATGTCATCATTTTTCAGAAGCAAAAGACAGTCATTCTCAAGTAGGATAAATTAGAGGTATCCTGAAGGAGAGGGTTTTGAATGTATTAAGGGAGCGAATTTACAGCTTTTAAATTATTTGTGTGTTTAAAGTGTGCCACCCCATACCTTATTCCCCTGAATCTATTTTCTGACTTTTGTAACAAAGATAAACTAATTAACAATATTGTGTTTAACTAGCTAATGAAATAAGATCTTTCCAGAGAGGAGTAAATCATATTTAACATAACAGTGTCTGCAACAATTTATATGATTGTGAGACAAAAAATGTAAGCTAGAACTTCCTTAAAAGCACTTTCTGCCCATGTAAAGCGAAAAACGACAATTCAAAGAGAACAATTAGAAGGATAGACTATGGTTTGTAAGTATTATAAATTTGCCCAATATATATATGAACATATTCTTAAATGCAAGTCTACTACTTTAAATGGAGTCCTGTTGTGGCACTATAGGATAAACATTGGACTGCTAATGGCAAGGTTGGCTATTAAACCCATTAGCTGTTCCTTGGAAAGCCTATACAAGGTCACTATGGGTTGGAGCCTTTTGGATAGCATTTAACAGCAACATCTTTACTTTAATAGAGTACATTTATTCCCCAATTAAAATAGGTGTCTAAGTAGATTGCATCTCAATGTACAAAAAAAAAAAAAAAAAATCCTCACCACTGGACCAATAAGCAACATTCTTATCAATGGACAAAATACTGAAGTTGTCAAGGACTTCATTCTTCCTTCATCAACTATCAACACTCATGGAAGCAGAAATCAAGAAAACAAATGACGTATTGCATTAGGCAAATCTGCTGCACAAGACCTTTTTTAAAGTGTTGAAGAGCAAAGATATCAGTTTGAGGACTAAGGTGTGCCTTACCCAAGCCATGGTATTTTCAATAACCTCATATTCATGCAAAAGCTGGACAGTGAATAAGGAAGACCATAGAAGAACTGATGCTTTTGAGTTATGGTGTTGGAAGAGAATATGGAAAGTGCCATGGGCTGCCAAAAGAACCAGCAGATCTGTGTTGGAAGAATTGCAGCCAGAGTGCTCTCTGGAGGGTAGGATAGCCAAACTTCGTCTCTCATACTTAAGACATATTGTCAGGAGGGACCAGTCACTGGAGAAGGATATCATGTTTGGTAAGGTGGAGGGTCAGAGAAAAAGATGTGGAACCCCAGCGAGAAGGATTGACAAAAATGGCAGCATCAATGAACTCATGCATGGCAACAATTGTGAGGTTGGTCCAGGACTGGGCAGTGTTTCATTCTGTTGTGCATAGGGTCTCTATGAGTCGGTACCGACTCAATGGCACCTAACAACAATAATAAAGTAGACAAAGGAGTACAGTGGCTCTGTACAATAAGCACTGGACTGTCAACCACAAAGTTGGTGATTCAAACCCATCAGCCACTCCACAAAAGAACGATCAGGATTTCTGCTTCCACATCAATGCATGTACAGCCTTAGAAACCTTATATGGAGCCACTATGAATTAGAACCGACTTGAATGCACTTAACAACAACAACAACACAAAGTAAGCAAAGATAATCTTTAAAATATAGCACAGTGAGCATGTTCTTGTCTGCTGAGGACCTCATCTTCTTTCATGGATTTAATGAAAATAATCTCTTCATGACCAACTCCAGAACAGATTATAAAGCATTAATGAAATCCCTTTTGCAAACGATTGGTTTATAACCCAGGTTTAGGCCAAGCACCACATAATAATTAATAAATAGAAAATCATTTTCCATGGAGTAGAGTTAGCTATGTGGTGGCCCTAAGTGTGTTAGTTACAATAGAAATGTGCTCCCTGGGGTTTTCAAAGGCTTTTTTTTTTTTAATACATCATCTGAACTTTCTTTCAGTGTACACCTGAGTGGCCTTGAACCTCCAACCTTTTGGTTAGCAGCTGAGTGCTTAGCCATTCAAACCACACAAATATTCCAACCATATGATGTTTCCCTTTTCTTAGTAATTGCCTTTTAGGAGGGAACATGTGTATTGTGTCTGCTAAGCACATTATGTCGATCTTGTTAGTGTTGTCAAGTTAGTTCTGATTCATAGTGAACCTGTATAGAAATTAGCACTGCAGAATAATTGATGCATTAGAGTTGTCGTGTCAGAGAAGAATACTGAAACAAATCTGGATTGAAAAAAGTACAGCCAGAGTGCTTCACAGAAACTAGAACGGTGAGACTTCCTCTCATAATTCAGGTATGTTACTAGAAGGGACCAGTCCCTGGAGAATTATATTATGCTTTGGTACAGTGGAGGTCATCAAAAAAGAGGAAGAACTCAACAAGATGGATTGATACAGTGTGAGTAGCAATGGGTTCAAGAGTAACAGCAATTGTGAGGATAGGGCAAGACCAGCCAGCATTCGTCATGTTGTACACAGAGTCACTAAGAGTCAGAACCGGCTAATGGAGCCTCAGAATCGCAACATAGGGTTTTTATGGAGCAGCTGCTAAGTATGATCCACCCACATTGAAGTTAATAGTCTACTGCTTGTCTTACAACACCATAAGAACATTCCATCTCTCACTAGACTCATGTAATAAGGCAGACACCCGAATTATTATTGAAAACCAGATCACCATGAGGGCTGTCAGCCTAAGGATAAAGGTGCTGGTGAAAAAAAGAAAGGTAGAAATAAGGAAAATAGGGAAGAATAGAACCAAATCCTGATCATCCATGATGAAAATTCATGTTACCTCTAGGACTCCTGTTATGTATGAGATAAATATCATAAATGAATAAGGCAACTTGACTTCAGGTTTTGTCATACACACCTAACACATTCATAATAATAATCTTATATTTTAAGAACATACAGTAAGTATGAATTCACTATTGAATCATAATAATTAACTAACATTAGAAACTCAAGTCATTCCTACATCTTAACTATTAACTTAAGATCAACTCAAGGTTGGTATCATCTGTTAGTTTAACTTATTGTGGTGGCTTATATGTTGCAGTGATTCTGGAAGCCATGTCATCCATATTTTAAATTCCAGCAGGGTCACCCATAGTAGATAAGTTTCAACTGAGCTTCTAGAATAAGACAGTCTAGGAAGAAGGAGGGGCAGATATTTCTGAATGTTTAGTTACTGAAAACCTGACAAATAACAATGGAACACTGTCAGCACCAGAACAGTGAATATTAAAACTTAGTGAAGAACACCAGACTATTATTTGATATAGTGCCATAAGATCAGCGCCTCAGGCTGTTGTTGTTCTTGTTGTTAGGTGCCATCGAGTTGGTATCGACCCATAGCGACCGTATGCGCAGCAGAATGAAACACTGCCTGATCCTGGGCCAACCACACCATCGTTGCTATGCTGGAACCCATTAATGCTGCCATTTTGCCAATCCATCTCACTGGGGGTCTTCCTCTTTTTCTCTGACCCTCCACCTTACCATATATGATATCCTTCTCCAGGGTCTGGTCCTCCTGACAATATGTCCAAAGTACAAGAGATGAAATTTGGTCATCCTGGCCTTCAAGGAGCACTCTGGCTTTACTTGTTCCTACACAGATCTGTTGGTTCTTTTGGCAGCTCATGGCACTTTCAATATTCTCCTCCAACACCATAACTCAGAAGCATCAATTCTTCCATGGTCTTCCTTATTCACTGTCCAGCTTTTGCATGCATATGAGATTATTAAAAATATCATCGCTTGGGTCAGGTGCACCTTAGTCTTTAAGCTGATATCTTTGCTCTCCAACACATTAAAAAGGTCTTGTGTAGCAGAGTTGCCTAATGCAATATGTCGTTTGATCTCTTGATTTCTGCTTTCATGAGTGTTGATAGTTGATGTAAGTAGAATGAAGTCCTTGACAACTTTAATCTTTTCACTGTTGATAAGAATGTTGTTCAATTGGTCTAGTGGTGAGGATTTTTGTTTTCTTTACATTGAGATGAAATCCATACTGAAGGCTGTGCTCTTTGACCTTCCTCAATAAATATTTTAATTCTTCTTCACTTTCAGCAAGCAAAGTTGCATCTTTTGCATATTGCAGGTTGTTAATGAGACTTCCTCTAATCCTGATGCCACATTTTTATTCATAGAACCCAACTTGTCAGATTATTTGCTCAGCATACGGGTTGAATAAATATGGTGAAAGAATACAACCCTGTTGCACACCTTTCTTAATTTTAAACCATTCAGTGTTCCAATGTTCTGATTGTACAACTGCCTCTAGATTCATGTACAGAGATTCTTTATGAGCAGAATTAAATGTTCTGGGATACTCATACTTCACAATGTTGTCCATAGCTTGTCATGATCCATGCAATTGAAAGCTTTTGTGTAGTCAATAAAGCATAGGTAAACATCTTTCTGATATTCTCTGCTTTCAGTCAAGATCCATCAGACATCAGCAATGATATCCCTCATTCTATGGCCTCTTCTGAATGCAGCTTGAACCTCTGGAAGTTCTCTTTCAATGTATGCATGCAGCCATTTCTGTATTACTTTCAGTAAAACTTTACTCACATGGAATATCAAAGAGGTTATCTGATGATTTCCGAATTCCGTTGGGTAATCTCTCTTTGGAATGGGCACAAATATGGATCTCTTCCAATCAGTCTGCCCGATAGTTGTCTTCCAAGTTTCTAGGCAGAGATGAGGGAGTGCCTCCTGTGCTGCCTCACTTTCTTGAAATATTTCAATTTTCATTCCATCAATTCCTGGTGCCTTGTTCTTTGCCAATTCCTTCAATGCACCTTGGACTTCCTCCTTCAGTATTATTGGCTCTTTTTTTTTTTTTTTTTTCTATTTGGTTCTTTTATTAGAAGAAGTTGAGAATACAGCAAGTAGGGAAATACCATGGTGAATGGAGCCAACATACAGATAGATACCTTTGTGGAACACACATCTTCATTGATCCCCCAAAATTTGCTTTGTGGCTTCAGAAATTTGTAAAGGGAAAGGACAAACACTGAAAAAGGCCACTATTTAATGGTGAAAAGAATGAAGCTGTAAAGGTCCAAACCAGCCTAGGGTCAAAAGCCAGCCTCTGACTGCTGAGAGTAAGGCATTCAGGTGCCAACCTGGGTAGAGATCTCAGCTAGCACTGTAAGACCAAGTGCACAGTGAGGCTGCTGGTAGTGAGCTGCATGGAGGCACACATATATAAATGGGCACACACACACCCAAACATTCATACCCTAAAGAGGGATGTTTTCACTAGATTGTGAATTTTGGTGATATTAATTTCATTTTTTCCTAAGGGTTTGTGCTATATTGAACCAGATTCAGCTCCTCCTTTGTCGAGGTGGGGTGACAGACCAGAGACTGCTACTTCTTTTGGTGTTGTTACAGGGTTGCATCTTATATCCTGCATCCTAAAGTGCATTACCAAAGAGCAAGTCTGACTTCTGATATGTGCTGTTGCTCCCATGGAACTAAGCGAGCTTCCTTCCAGTTGGCCACTGTCCTGCTGGACTCTTTTTCCTCAATGGGATTAATACTGCACATTTTGTCAGGCACTGCACCAGTTCACCCAGAGTCTTTGCTCAATCCACCTAACACTCAGGCCAGTAACCTTATGCAGAGCTAAAATATTTTTAAGTTCTTCCCCAAGTTCTAATGTGAATTCTTACTTCCTGCTTCTCAGCTTGTGCTGGAGATTCTAAACTGAATAAACAGGAGACCTTCCTCAAAGTCCCCAACATTCAACCCTCGTGCTCAGAGTGTCAATGTTTCCTTTCAATACCCACAATCCTGAGGATGTCACTTTATCACCAGAAGTCTTGACCGATAGTAATCTAAGACTCAAGTGTGATTTTAGTTGCCTGCCCATGAAGCAAGATCAGAATTCCATGAACCAGAGTCAGCCCCTGCCACTCTCCTTGATCCCTTAACAGCTATCCTCTGGGAGGGGAACAATCTTATTTTCCTAGCAGCTCCTCAAAGACACAGCCTTACAGGTTTTACCAGACTACCCAGCAATAACCCACAACTTCTCTTTTAAACTTGCTACCATGCTATCTCTGCCATGCCTATAGGTCCACGTTAGGCATTCAAGTCTCCTTGATAAGTCTGTCAGTTTTCTTGTTCAAGATCTGTGTTGTCTATCATCTCTAGACTTACCAAGACAGTATTCCAGAGACAAAAATTATCTGCCCTATTCAAAAGGAAGGGTACCCTCCACTCCCCTTCTGTGCAAATAAGCTCAAGAGGCACCTGGACAAGTCAGAATTCCTTTTATGGCTGGCTCCATGTCAATAACTATGCCAATTTATATTCCAAAAAGGAGGAAGGTAGTTAGGGCAGTGATTTAATAAGAGAGAAATTTAGAGAATGTTCTAGAACTCCATATTAAAGATATGGAAAACTGGCACACTTCTCCAGATATCAGAATTACCAAATAATTCAACAGAATGTCAGGAAGTAATCAAATTGGCCCCATGTTAACATTACCCCTTAAATGCCAGCATAATTGACATTCCCAAGTAGGTAGGTCTATCCTAGAAAGGTTCTAGAAACAAGCCAAGTCTCTCGAATGGCACCTTAATTAGAACCTTACCCTTCCACATCCTGTTAGCCCTCCATATGTTGCTTCCCTTGACTTCACAACTCCCAGCGGTCTCAACTCTTAGGCATGAGAGAGATCATGAGATCACTGGGCCAAGACCATACTCTCTGCCCCACCGGGGTCCAAGGTATGCCAGCCTTTGGAAGGCACCTTGGTGAACCAGGGCATTCTACATTCTGGGGCTATCACCTGACCCTCCTAAAATTCCTTTGTGCAAATTTGAAACAGTGTGTGGTGCTTGCATGTTTCATTCTATACAAAAATGTTCCCGCCCTCCTCTCCTTATGTTTTAAACATTTATATAAATTCTTATTTAAACAATAAGTTAGAAATCTTGTTTACATTAATTTCTTTTTCTCCCCAAAGAGTGTCTAAAATCTACCCCTTAATAGGATATAAATGTTCACCTAAATTGGTTTGTATTATTGTTTTAAGGAGAGAGAAAGGAAGAAAAAAGAAACAGCAGTTAAAATGTTTTCCCATCTTCTACAAATAAATAGGATACAGATCAGAAGTCATTGGTCTTGCCGTGCTCTCAATAGATGAAAGAAAAAGTCAGAGTTTGGACCTTTTCCCCTTTTCTCCAAATCTATGCCTGCCATCCTGTAAGGTATGATTTTTTTTTTTTTTCCCCTCTATCTCTCTTCTCAATCATGTACCACATGGAGACCCTGGGGCATCACAAAGCCCATGAGGCTATCAAAGTTTGAGGCTCCTCTGGTACTGGCATAACTGGCTAGTAAGGGAGGCTGTAGATGCTGAGGCCCCTGGTTCCAGGCCAGTCCCTGGCCACTCACTGGTTAGCATCACAGTGCATCCTCTTCACTACGGTCCCCTCCAATCATGAAACAGAACTCCTGGAGGTTTGAGACACCATGAAAGTGAACGAAAGCTCTGGCAACCACAAAGATGTGAAACAGCTGATGAGAGGGAAACCATATTTCACACTTGCCAGGAAGGAAGCATTCAGGGATCCAGGCAGCATATAGTGCAGCTCCCATGATATACAGACTGGCCATCAGCATCAACCAGCCAATCTGTCCTGGAACCTTCAGGAATCCCTCAAAGATGACACAGTGCAAAGTAGGAATGTTTCCACTCAGGCCTAGGCCCAAAATCACTCCTGCTCTTACACCCCAATACTGAGGAGTGGCAAACATGTTCTACTGGGAGACGATGATGGCTGCAATGCCCAGCACACAAATGACAATCAAATAGATGAAACAAGGCTGTGGATTGCAGTAGAAAGAATAATAAAGCCAAGAAACAAAACTTCACATAATCAGAAGAGCAATACTAGAGTAGTCCAGTTTCGAGAAGAGCTGGGAGACCCCTTCTGAGTGGCAGTAGACTGTGTGGAAGAGCCATGAGAAAGAAAGGCAGAGAATGGCCCCCCAAAGAATAATCCAAAGACCACCTTCTCTTGCAGAGGGGCCGCAAAGGAGATGTTTGGACGAAACATATAAAAGAACCCCAGGCACAGGAAGAAGACACAACCTAAGAGATGAGTCCAGATGTTGCCTGTTTCTGTGTGTATTCTGAAAATGCTCTTAAAACAGGCCCAGAAAGAAGGCATGGGGGCCTCTGTCCATGTAAAAGAAAGTCGTTATCCTTTAGCCAGTCTGGTAGTACATCATGAGGGATGACTCGCCATGGGCCTTCCCATACCTTACAAACAAATTCTTCCATTGTTTCCATGGCATTATGGGCTTGTAAGAGAGGGGACACACCCATAAACCTCTCATCTTCCTGAGAGACTTCATCACTGCCCTTATGTTCCTCAAAGCTTTTTTTATGATGGGAAAGAAAAACAGGTGCCTCTAAAATGGGCTCCAAATCTCCTTCCTGACGGCTGTCATTATCACCTCTCCTTGAATCATCAAGTGGGTGACCTTTCCTGAGCCTTATTATCTGGCTCTGGTGACCTGCTGCACCACAACCGGTTTCTTCTGTCACGTTCATGGGATACCCAAGACTTTCTTACAAAGAGGTCTTTCTTACTGTCCCTTTCGGGAGAACATACTTTCAGAATAGTCAGATGATCCTCTTCTCCAACTTCTTGGTCCCTCTTTGGCCAGGAAATGCTCACACTCGGAAGACCCTCACCAGGAACTTGTCGCCGCCTGCCACACTTCTTGGACTCCTCAGGATCCACGACTGGGGAGGGAAAAGTAGGGGGCCATCGGAGGAGGAAGGGGGCCCAATGTGGTATAGCTGCTGCCGCTGCCACCACCACAATGCAGCTTCCCAGTATCATTGGCTCATGATAATATGCTACCTCTTGAAACGGTTGAACATTAACCATTTCCTTTTGGTACAGTGACTTTGTGTATTCCTGCCATCTTCTTTTGATGCTTTCTGCATCATTCAGTAATTTGCCCAGAGAATCTTTAAATAACGAAAGTCGAGGCTTGAATTTTGTCTTCAGTTCCCCCAACTTGAGAAATGCTGAGC
>NW_006408540.1:599788-618781 GCF_000296735.1 Chrysochloris asiatica
ATGTTTATAGCTGTTTCTGTTCATTTTGAGTTGTGCCCCATCAGCAAATGAAACTCCCGAGGGTTTTACTTTCATGGGCTTTACTCCATTCTCATCATCATGGTCAACTCTACTTTGAGGAGGCAACTCTTCTCCACTTGCATTTTGAGTGCCTTCCAACCTGAGGGACTCATTTTTGGGCACTACATCTGACAGTGTTTCTTTGCTATTCATAAGAGTTCAGAGACTAAATATTCGGAAGTAGTTGGTCACTCCTTCCTAGTCTGTGTTTGTCTGAAAGCTCATCTGAAACCTGCCTGCAATGAGTGACCCTGCTGATATTTTAAATACCGATGGCATAGCTTCCCAGAATCACAGCAACTCACAAGCCACCACAGTACGGCAAACTGACAGATGTGTGGTGGTGCCCGTCTTGTGCCGTCTCTCTGCCTCCCTCAGAGAAGTGTCATTGTGCCAATGTCCCTGCCCTATCCTGGGGTCCAGCTTGAAACTCAGAGTGCTAATAGGACACTTGTACATTGCACAGTCCAAACAAAGAGAGCCTGAACCTTAACCTATTTAAAAGAAGAAATTCTATTGAGCGCCATTTTAAACCTTTCATCATTTGAAATGCATGTGTTGAACATATTGTGGGGAACGGGAGGGAGGAATCGGGGTGTGCCTGCTCAGTTGCTGCCCCCTCCTGGGGCTAGTGGCTGCTCATGACACCAGTGGGTGAGGTGATGGATTTTGCTCACAGTGTGCGGCCCTGACCCCCAATCCAGAAATCCTGATAGAAATCAACTTTTCATATCTTTCTCATGAAATGAACTCTCTATTTTAAATTGGAATAAATCTGGTTCCTAAAAAAATGCTCAGGTTGGAAGGCACTAAAAATATGGCTGGAAAGAGCTGCCTACTCAAAATAGAGTTGGTCGTGATAATGTGAATGGAGTAAAGACTTCTGGATTTGTCGATGGGGCACAACTCAAAATGAATAGAAACAGCTGTAAGCATCCATTAATAATCAGAACATGGAAAGCAAAAATCTAGGAAAATAGAAAATTGTCAAATGAAATAGGATGCATAAATATCAATATCCTAGGCATTAGTGGGAGTCCTGGTATAGTGCTGTGGGCTAATGCATCAGACTGCAAAGTCATTTGAACTGCAAGGTTGATGGTCCAAGCTGACCACCTGTTCCTTGGAAACCCTATACAGGGTCTCTATAGGTGGGAATCGACTCAACGGCACTTAACAACAGCAACAAGGCATTAGTGAGATGAAGTGGACTGATATTGGCCATTTTGAATATGAAAATCACATGGTTTACTATGCCAGGAATGATAAATTAAAAAGAAATGGTATCCCATTCATCATCAAAAACAACATATCAAGATCTATCTTGACATACAACTCTGCCTGTGATAGGATAATATCCATACACCTACAAGGAAAACCTATTAATACCATTATTATTCAAATTTACCACCAATCACTAAAGCCAGTGATGCCAAAATGAAAGAATTCTACCAACTTAAGTCTGAAATTGATCAGCCATGCATTCAAGATGTATTGATAATTACTGGTGATTGGAATGCAAAGGTTGTAAACAAAGAGTAAGGATCAGTAGTTGGAAAACATAGTCTTGGTGATAGAAACAATGCCTGAGATTGCATGATAGAATTTTGCAAGATCAATGACAATGACTTCTTCATTGCAAATACCTTGTATAAGCAACATAAAAGACAACTATACACATGAACCTCAACAGATTGAATACACAGAAATCAAGTTGACTACATCTGTGGAAAGAGATGATAGAAAAGCTCCATATCATCAGCTAAATAAGACTAGGGGCACATTATAAAACAAATAATCAATTGCTCATTTACAAATTCAGGCTGAAACTGAAGAAAATTAAAACAAGTCCATGAGAGCCAAAATATGACATTGAACATATCTCACCTGAATTTGGAGATCATTTGAAGAACAAATTTGATGGATTAGACACTAAAAACCAAAGACCAGAGGAGTTGTGTGGAGGCATCAAGAACATCATAGAGGAATAAAGCAAAAGGTCATTAAAAAGAATGAAAAAAACAAAAGCAAAATGGATGTCAGAAGAGACTCAGAAACCTGGAGTCCAGAGTATAGATGTTAAAGTAAATGGAAGAAATGAGAGGGTAAAAGGATTGAATAGGAAATTTCAAAGGTCAGCTCAAGAAGAGAAAGTCAAATATTATAATGAAATGTGCAAAGAGTTGAAATTAGAAACCCAAAAGGGAAGAACACTCTCAGCATTTCTTAAGCTAAGGGACTTGAAAAAAATATAAGCCTCTACTTGCAATATTGTAGCAGTTTATGGGCAAAATATTGAATAATGCAGAAAGCATCAAAGAAGATGGAAAGAATACACAGAGCCATTGTACCAAAAAGAAGTGGTCGATGTTCAACTATTTCAAGAGGTAACATTTGATCAAGAGCCAATGATACTGAAGGAAGATGTCCAATGTGCATTGAAAGTACTGGCAAAGAAGAAGGCATTAGGAACTGTTGGAATACAAATTGAAATATTTCAACAAGCTGATGAGTGCACTGGAGACACTCACTCATCTATGCTAAGAAATTTGGAAGACAACTACTTGATAACTGACTGAAAGAGATGCGTTTTTGTGCCCATCCCAAGGAGATTTGACCCAATAGAATGTGGAAATCATCCAACAATACCATTAATATTACATGCAAGTAAATTTTTGCTAAAGATAATTAAAAAATGCCAGCAACCATATGTTGAGAGAGAACTTCCAGAGGTTCAAGCTGGTTTCAGAAGAGCATGTGGAACAAGGACTAACATTGCTGACGTCAGGTGGGTCTTGGCTGAAAGCAGAAATAGTAGAAAGATGTTTACATGTACTTTATTGATTATGCAAAAACTTTCAGTTGTGTAGATCATGGCAAGTTATGGACAACATTGTATAAAATGAGTATTAATTGTGCTCATGGGAAACTGGTACATAGATTGAGGAGCAGTTATTTAAACAGAACAAAGGAAAACAAAATGATGTGGAACAGGATTGTATTATTTCAGTATACTTATTCAATCTGTATACTGAACACAAAATCAGATAAGTGGAATTACATGAAGAAAAGCTTGCCATCAGGATTGAAGAAAGACTCACTAATAACCTGCAATATGCAGATGATACAACCTTGCTTGCTGAAAGAGAGCAAGACTTAAAATATTGGCTAATAAAGATCAAAGAACCTTTGGAATGGGTTGCTCCTCAATGTAAAGAAAACAAAAATCCTGACCACTGGACCAATAAACAACATCCATATAAATGTGGACAAGACTGATGTTGTCAAAGACTTCATTTTGCTTGGGTCAACCATCAACACTCATGAAAGCAGTAGTCAAGAAATCAAATGACTTATTGCATTAGGCAAATCTGTTGCACTAGACCTCTTTAAAGTGTTCAAGAGCAAAGATGTCATTTTGAGGACTAGGATGCTCCTAACCCAAACCATGGTACTTTCAGTAGCCTTATATGCATGTGAAAGTTGGACAATGTATAAAGAAGACAATAGAAGAATTGATGTGTTCGAATTATGGTGTTAGAGGAGAATATTGAAAATACCATGAACTGCCAGAAGTAGAAACCAATCTGTGGTGGAAGAAGTCCAGCCAGAATGCTCTTTGGAGGCCAGGTTGTCGGGACTTTATGTTTCATACTTCAGACATCATCAGGAGGGACTTATACCTGGAGAAGGATATCATGTTTTCTAAAGTGGAGTGTCCTAGTAAAAATGAGGAAGACCCCAATAAAATGGATTGTCACAGTGGCAACATTAATGGGCTCAAATATAGCAGTGATTGTGAGGTTGGCTCAGGACCTGACAGTGTTTTGTTCTGTTGTGCATAGGGTCGTTATGAGTCGGTACTGATGCAACAGCACCTAACAACAACAATAAAGATTAATATCCTAAAAATTTACAAACATGAATGCATATATAAGTTTTCACATATAAAACTGGAAGGATCTACACAAATGCCTTTTAATTCTACTGTTTTCAGTCTTAGGACAGTGCTTAAATCTTAGAACAGTGTCCAATGCTGTGATCACTGAGTGAATGTAGAGTTAATGACAATTGTTCTGCTGAATCTACTTACACTAATATATGCTAGTTTAATCAGAATCATATTAACTAAAACAGATTATAAAATAAAAATATACTTCATATGATAAATGTTATGTCTACTTTTAGATGACTTTGGAGTCCTGGTGTGGTACTGTAGAATAAGCACTGGACCGCAAGATAGGTTTTAACTGCAAGGTCGGCAGTTCAAACCCACCAGCTGTGTCTCAGGAAACCCTATACATGATCACTGTGAGTCAGAACCAACTCAACAGCTCTTAACAACAACAATATTAGCAGTTTTATATGTATTGGATTAATAAAATAGCTCTCCATTTTGGAATAGAAATAAGATAGAAGTCAATAGAACCCTGATTCATTTACTTTATGTTTTAACTTCTGATAAAAAAGGCTCAGGATATAACAAAGAATTGCACAGACCAATGTGTGAGATGGCCTTGTGTCTACGCAAGATACTTATGCAAAATTATCAGCTTTAAGATAGACTGTTAAATTTCTAAATCTGAAACTGTAAGAAATTCATCAATAGGCTTGGCAGTGAAGAAAACTCTATGAACACACATAGCCCTCCTTTTGCTGCCTTCATTAGGGAGTTGTTACCTGCAGCCCACTGGTGCTGTGTATTCACCTAGATGAAGTACAACCATCTCAGAGAATCCTCCACTCCTATGTTTTGAGCAGAACCTGGTTAGTCCCAGCCCTTGTTCTCAGGTGTTGCGCTCCACTGTGGGTGATAGAAACTTCCTTGAGTGACTCTTCTAACTTCTGGTTGGGAATCAAAACAAAACAAGACCCCTCAGCTCACGAGCCATGTCAGAGTCATCAAATTGTCTTTTTATAACATTTACATATGCATGAATCCCCAATACTTGCAGGCAGTGGGGAAATGAAGCTAGCCAGGAGAGGAATGTTGTCCCTGTGTTAATGCGATAAGAAATGCTATGAAAGACTTAGGGTATTAAACATTTCAGCTGTATCATATTAGTACTGTATCATAGACCTTACTTTTCCCCCAGCACAATACAGAAATCATTATTATGTTAAGACTTTCCTCCTCAGAAATAATTGGAAAAAGGACTAATGGAGTAGGAGATCTAAAATGTATTGTAATTTCAACTTTGTTCCTTAAGAAATATATATATTTTTAAATCTTCCCGAAGTCCAAATTTGTCTGCAAACATTTGATTTACAATGTATTCTGATAGTGTAATAAAATTTTTATTCTTCTACAAATCATTATGCATAGTAAAAATGTGACTGTACTATTTGTGAATATTGTGTGTTGTGTGTATATGTGAGTATGGTATGTTTGTCTGTGTGAGTATGACTGTCTATGGGTTTGTGAGTACAGTAGTATTGTATTTGTGTTTATACATAGGCAGTAATCATAGAATTAGTGGGAGGAGGAGGAATCTATAAAATCATCTAAATCATCGATCTTCGTATTTTTCAGAAAAATTATGAGGAAATTACATCTATATATTTATTATAAGGAACCCCAATGGCTCCATGAGTTAGTCGTTCAAAATTACTAGGCATGCCAAATAAATAAATAAATAAATAAAAATAAAAAAGATGAGGCTATTTGCTCCTGTAAAGATTCACAGTCTCAAAACTCTCCACAGGTTTGCTGTGCTTTGGAATAGACTTGGTAACAATGACTGGGCTTTTTACTTTTTATATTTATTATAAGCTCTGTTGTAGTGCTGTAGGACAAGCACGGGGCTGCTAACTGAAAAGTCAGAAGTTCAAATCCACCAGCCCTACTAAGAAACCCTGTTATATACGATCAATATGAGTCAGAACACAGGAACAACAACCATGTATTTGCTATAGAATTCTTACTCTGTCTTTTAGTAATTTGGTCACTTTTAAACATGAATGTTCAATAATAAATCAACATTTAATATCTAAATGCAAAATTGTCAGATTGTTCAGCTGACTCAGTGATCACTTATAATAAGAGAAATTGCTCTATTTACTTATTTCATTTAAGTAGGAAATAAATTCTGTTTACCCAGAATTTGAAGACATATGTGAAGTTTTAGACACATTTGCTTTTAGAAAAAAGACACTGATTCTGCTTAATTACTTAACGACTGTCTTAGTCAAGGTTAGAGGTTACAGCTTTCCATTAGGTTTGTGTGCTTCCTAACTAGATTGAGGGCATATTTCTCTATCTCTTTTATGCTTTCATCTTCACTGTCAATCATTGAACCTGGCTATTCAAAGACAAATAAATGTTTGATGAATTAATTAATGACTGATCATTGTAAACAGAATTAAAAACTATATTCTGCTGAAACAAATGTAATCATCTTTCCATTTTAACCTTTATCCAGTGTGCTTGGTTATTGTTGTAAGTATGTTGTTGTTGTTAAGTGCCTTAGAGTCGGTTCCGACTCATAGCGACCCCATACAGGGTTTCCGAGGCTGTAAATCTTTACAGGAGCAGAAAGCTTCATCTTTCTCCCGCGGAGCGGCTGGTAGTTTCGAACTGCTAACCTTAAAGTTTACAGCCCAATTTGTAAGTATGTTGTTGTTGTTAAGTGCCTTCGAGTCGGTCCTGACCCATAGCGACCCTGTACAGGGTTTAAATCCTTACGGGAGTAGAAAGCCTCATCTTTCTCCCGCGGAGCGGCTGGTAGTTTCGAACCACTGACCTTAAGGTTCGCAGCCCGATTCGTAACCACTACGCTACCAGAGCTCCTTTAGCTAAAAAGTTTAGTAGATTTTTAAACAATATAATTCTGGTTTTTATAGTTACTTTTAAACAGTGAAAAACAATACAATTTTGAAACTCACTTTATTGCTTTGCCCATGGGGAAAAAACTAAGGTTTGTAAAGCATCAAAACAAAAAACTAGGTAGTTTCTCTAGTTTCCAGTGCTTTGCATTTATTAAATGTAGTCAATTTGGTATTGTTTACAAGGAATCTCTAGTTATTTCCTACCTTAAAGATTTCACTGAGTTATTTGTTTCAAGTTCATTTGAATTTACATTTAGGTAGTGAGTGAGCTAAGAACTAGAAAAGTGAAAAGAAAATAGCAATCCTTGCTGCTTTGAAAAGGAGGAAAGAAGGGAAGGAGGGGAGAAAGAAGGATTATAATTGCCCCTCCCTAGTTTAGCCAATTTCATACACCCTTGGGATGCCATCTATGGTTTTATTTCATATTACCAAACATTTGGGGATTACTATTAAGAATAAAGAAAAATTGATAAGCATCAATTCAAGAAAAACCTGTTTTTAGATGCTGTCAGACCAGCAGGAAAAGAGTTCTGAGATACTCTATTCTAAGTACCTCATTGTACAGATAAATAAATGAAGTACTGGGGAGATGGAATGATTTGCTCAGAATTATACTGATAGTCAGTGGCATAGGGGCCGGACCCAAGACTATTATTCAAAAGGGTTGAAAAGAAAGAAAGAAATTATCAAGAGAATTATTTAAATGCAAAATTTTCTCAGGAATTGTAAATGTATTCCATCCGGCTTCCTTTATGTCGTTGCCCCACCAGCATTTTCATATTCAGTTTATCTTTATATATTGTCGTTAAGTGCAGTCGAGTTGGTTCTGGCTCATGGTACACCCTTTGGTTGGGTGAGGATGCATGGAAGGGAGGGTAACTATGCCAATGAAATGATGGATGATGGAATGAGTGTAAAGCTGATGTTCTCCCATGTAGACTATCACACAATTCACAATAAAACATTAAAAAAAAAAAAGAATGGACAAATAAAATGGAGATTGTCAAGAAACACTAGGAGATTCAAGATAGAGAGTGCATGTGAGTATAACTCAGGAGTGAGGTTTTGCAGGTAAAATGGGCTAATGCTTATATTACAAAGTATTAACAGTGGGACAAATACTCACCTATAAAATATGAATATAAGAATGCAAAAATAAACATGAAAAATTTTAACTACACACACAAAAAAGGACATATCCAGATCAGTCATGAGGTACAACACTGTCTGTGATAGGATAATGTCCATGCGCCTACAGGGAAGCCCAGTTAATACCACTATTATTCAAATTTATGCACCAACCACTAAAGCCAGTGAGGAAGAAATAGAAGAATTCCACCAACTTCTTAAATCTGAAATTGATCAAACATGCAATTAAGATGTATCGATCATTACTGCTGATTGGAATGCAAAGGTTGGGAGGAAAAAGGAGGGATCAATAGTTGGAAAATATGGCATTGGTGATAGAAGTGATGCTGGAGAATGCATGAAAGAATTCTGCAAAATCAATGATTTGTTCATTTCAAATACCTTCTTTAGACAGCATAAGAGATGACTATGCACATGATCTCACCAGATGGAATACATAGAAATCAAATTGACTACATCTGCGGAAAGAGACCATGGAAAAGCTCCATATCATCAGTCAAAACAAGGCCAGGGGCAGACTGTTGAAAAGACCATCAATTACTCCTAGGCAAATTCAAACTGTAGCTGAAGAAAATGAAAACAAGTCCATGAGAACAAAATATGACCTTGAATATATCCCACCTGAATTTAGAGATCATCTGAAGAACAGATTTGATACACTCCAGAAGAGTTGTGGGGTGACATCAAGAACATCATACATGAGGAAAGCAAAAAGTCATTAAGAAGACAAGAAAGAGGGAAAAGGTCAAGATGGATCTTAGAAGAGACTCTGAAACTTGTTCTCCAGCATAGAGATGCTAAAGCAAATGGAAGAAATGAGGAGGTCCAAGAGCTGAACAGAAAATTTCCAAGATCAACTCAAGAAGATAAAGCAAAATATGACAACAAAATGTGCAAAGATCTGGAATCAGAAAACCAAAAAAGGAAGAAAATGCTCAGCATTTCTCAAGCTGGGGGAACTGAAGGAAAATTTCAAGCCTCAACTTTCGTTATTGAAAAATTCTCTAGGTAAATTATTGAATGATGCAAAAAGCATAAAGAGACGATGGAAGGAATATACAGAGTCACTATACCAAAAGGCAATGATTAATGTTCAACCATTTCAAGAGGTAGCATATGATCAAGAGCCAATGATACTGAAGGAGGAAGTCCAAGGTGCCTTGAAGGAATTGGCAAAGAACAAGTCACCAGGAATTGATGGAATAAAAATTGAAATCTTTCAAGAAAGTGAGGCAGCACAGGAGGTACTCACTCATCTTTGACAAGAAATTTGGAAGACAACTATCTGGCTGACTGATTTGAAGAGAACCATATTTTTGCCCATTCCTAAGAGATGTGACCCAATGGAATGCAGAATTCATCAATCTCTTTGATATCCCATGCAAGTAAAGTTTTGCTGAAGGTAAAATCATGCATTGACAGAACTTCCAGAGGTTCAAGCTGGATTCAGAAGAGGCCATGGAATGAGAGATATCATTGCTGGTGTCTGATGGATCTTGGCTGAAAGCAGAGAATATCAGAAAGATGTTTACCTGTACTTTATTGACAAGGCAAAGACTTCTAATTGTGTGGATTATGACAAACTATGGACAACACTGTGAAGTATGACTATTTTGGAACACTTAATTGTGCTCATGAGGAATCTGTACCTGGATGAAGAGGCAGTTGTTCAAACAGAACATGGGAACACTGAATGTTTTAAAATTAAAAAAGGTGTGCGACAAGGTTTTAATCTTTCACCATACTTATTCAACCTGTATGCTGAGCAAATCATCTGAGAAGCTGGGTTCTATGAAGAAAAATGTGGCATCAGGATCAGAGGAAGACTCATTAACAACCTGAGATATGCAGGCAATACAACCTTTCTTTCTAAAAGTGAAGAGGACTTGAAACTTTTACTGATGAAGATCAAAGAGCACAGCCTTTGGTATGGATTACATCTCAATGTAAAGAAAACAAAAATCCTCACCACTGGACCAATAAACAACATTCTTATCAACAGAGAAAAGTTTGAAGTTGTCAAGGTCTTCATTCTTCTTGGATCAACTATCAACACTCATGGAAGCAGCAATTAAGAAATCAAATGACATAGTGCATTAGGCAACTCTGCTGCACAATACCTTTTGAAACAGTTGAAGAGTAAAGATGTCAGCTGAAGACTAAGGTGTGCCTGACCCAAGCCATGGTATTTTCAATAACCTCATATGCATGTGAAAGCTGGACAGTGAATAAGGAAGACCGTGGAAGAATTGATGCTTTAGAGTTATGGTCCTGGAGGAGAATATTGGAAGTGCCATGGGCTGCCAAAAGAACCAATAGATCCATTTTGTAAGAAGTACAGCCTGAGTGTTCCTTGGAGGCCAAGGTGGCCAAACTTTGTCTCTCATACTTTGGACATATTGTCAGGAGAGACCAGTCTGTGGAGAAGGATATCATATTTGATAAGATGAAGATTCAGAGAAAAAGAGATGGATTGGCCAAGTGGCAGCATCGATGGACTCAAGCGTGGCAGCAGTGGTGAGGTTGGCCCAGGATTGGGCAGTGTTTCGTTCTGCTGTTCATAAGGTCATATGAGTCAGTTCCGACTCCATGGCACCTAACAACAACAACAATGTTTAAACTGTAAAATCAGATTCAGATAAGAATTTTAAGATAAATAAATAAAGTTGGTGATTTGCAATTGACTTTGAGAGTCATGGTTGCTGGCTGAAGTCCACCTACCTGCTCTGTATAAGAAAAGCCTGATAAACTTTTTCCATAAAAATCACAGGCAAGAAAACCTACAGGAGCAGCTCTGGCCTGTAATACATGTGATCCTCTTGAGTCAGAATCGACTCAGAAGCAACAGTATAAAATAATGGTAGATAGCATCAACTCACTACATTTAGTTAGCAGCATGGCCGTCACCTTCCCACACATAAAATGAGAGCGTTAGAATGTGAGCTAGACTCTAAGGCATTCTTCTGCTCTGAATGTGTGTAAGTCTCATACTTGATTCTCATTTTGTCAATTGTACAAACCAAATCTGAGTTTACCTAAATTCATTCTATTTTCTTTCATTAAAATATTTAATTAGACTCTTAAAATATGACATTACATTGTTTTTTTTTTTCAGATTGAAATTATTTGATTTGATTTTAGACAGTGATAAGAATTGTGTTCAAAGTTGGAAGCCCAGGGTGAGAGAACACAGCCCGTTATCCAGAGTGAAGGGACATTTCTGCTCAGATGTCATGCCCTGAATACACTAAGAGACAGTCACCAGGTAACATTCTGGTAGGGTCTGACCCCGAGGTGCTTTAGGATCCACCATCATGGATATGTCCCTTCCTTCAGGTGAGATGAGTTTCCTGCTCTCATCCTGCTTTCAGATATCCTATAGAAGAACTACAGGGAATCAGGGAATGAAGGAGAATTGTGTAGGGAGAAAAAGAGTGTCACGATGCAAGTCTAATTTTAGGAGACAAGAGGTCATGAAGGGGACCTAGACAGTCTTATTGCCAGTTCCTATTTTCTGCAAACCTTCAGGATTGAAAAAGGATTGGTATCAGGGCTCCTGGCTATTGTCTCTTTAGGGTCAACGGCTAATCTGAAAAGAGCTTGACTCAACCAAAAGGTTGCATTTGAACCCACCAGGTGCTCTGAGAGAAAGATGTGGCAGTCTGCTTCCGTAAAGATTACAGCCTTGGAAAACCAATAGGGCAGTTCTACTCTGCACTATGGGGTTTTATGAGTCAGAACCAACCATACAGCTTTGAGTTTATTTTGGCTTGAGGATAATCCAAACCATCTATCCTGGAGGATGGTTTTCCTTTAGAATGGATTAGAAGATAAATAAATATTTTAAGAAAAGAGAATTGTGGAGATACATTTCCCATCCCTACTTCTTCAAACATACACACACCCAGGTGTTTTGGTAGTTTGGTCATAAGTAGACTGGATTAGAAGCAAAGATGGATTCTTTGGTAAAGCATCCTTCAAGTGGGAGACAAGTTGCTGTTTTTGCCACTTTGTGGTCATTCCTACTGTGTTTTAAACTGCTTCAGGTATTCCAGGATGTCAGACTTGATTGTGTGGACTGGAGCCCAATGGTACTAGTGCATGACAGAGACCCCATCAGGTCCCACCAGGAACTTCTCAAAATTCCAGTGGATGCTATGGACCTTCATGGCCTCCCAAAAGAGTTGGCTAGGTGAGCCCAAAATCTCAGAGTGGGGAGGGCAGGAGTTCTTAAGGAAAGTAAAGGCCTTCTGTTCTTTTTCTCCATTCACATCCCCTTTCTCAAAGAACTGGAAATTGGGGGCAAAGCCACCACCTGGACTTTCATAATCGAGTCCAGAAAGGATCTCTAAGTTCCTGGATGGTTCTTGTTTTCCAAACAGGTTGCAGGGAAAGCCCAACACAACTAGACCGAAAGTCTTCAGTTCCTCTTGTAGTGCATTCAGTTCAGGATACTGACCTGTCAGACCTCAGTAGGTAGCCACATTGACAAAGAGGACATGTTTGCCAGTAGACTGATTGAACTGGGTATTTATTCCTCACCATTATGGTACCTGTCATCCCTTGGTAGCAATCCATCATGTGATCTTGGGTCACGTCCTCTGTCTGCTTCATGTCCACATCTATGTAAAAGTCAATTTCTAAATTGGAATCTTTACTCAGTGTTTTTTTATTTAACTGATAATGTAATAAAACAGTGGATGAAAGTGTTAACATTTAATCCATGTATTTAACTTTTCATTATTAATTGAATGAAGATTTACATCACAGATCATCAGTTTACATTCAACAAATCATACATTTCGTTTCATCTCAATGATTGTGATTTCTTTCAAGTAACATCATGTATCCACTTTCTCCCTGTGATTCTTGTTTCTATCACACCCTCTTGTCCAACTCTTTTGAATAGAAATACTGCCCTTTTGATCTTGAATTGTCAACCATTCATTCCATGGTGAACAAACCTCCATAAACTTATCATCTATTTGATTGAAAACTGAGCCAAAATTGATGAAGAATTGTTTAAAATCAGGAAAGGCATGTGTCACAGCTGTGTTCTTTCACCATATTTATTCAATCTATATGTGGAATAACTAATCTGAAAAGATGAATTATACAGAGAGTGCATCATCAGATTGGAGTAAGACTCATTAACAACCTGCAATATTCAAATGATGCAACCTTCTTGCTGAAAAGGAAAGAGGGCTGAAATACTTACTGATGAAGTATACAGCCTTCAGGATGGATTGCACTGCAATATAAAAAAAATAAAAATCCTTACAACTGGATTAATAAACAGCATCGTGATAAATTGAGAAAAGTTTAAAGTTGTCAAAAACTTTGTCTGGCAAATCCATAACCAACACTCTTGAACGCAGCAGGCAAATCTGCCGTACAAGATCCCTTTAAAGTGTTCAAAAGCAAAGACAACAGTTTGAGGACTAAAGTGTGCCTGATCCAAGCCAAGGTATTTTCATTCACCTCATATGTATACGAATGGCAGACAATGAATAAGGAATACCATAGAAGAATTGATGCATTTGAGTTATGGTACTGGAGAAGAATATTGAAAGTACCACGGACTGCCAGAGAAGAAACAAGTATGAAATTGAAGAAGTACAGTCAGAATGCTCATTAGAAATTAGGATGGCAAGAATTTACCTCCCACAGTTGGATATATTTTCAGGAGTGATCAGTTCCTGCAGGAGTATATTATGGTAGTAAAGTAGAAACCACCACCACCAACCCCCAACAGAGTGGACGTGCACAGTGGCAGCAGAAAAGGGCTCAAGTATAGCAATTGTGAAGATGCACTGGACCAAGCAGTGTTTTGTTTTGTTTTGTTTGTTTTTTTTCTGTTGTGTATAGAGTAACTATGAGTGAGAACCTATTTACACCTACCAACAACAATTGATAATGAAGGAGCTATTGTTTTTGCTGTTGTTAGGTGCCATCAAATTGGTACTGACTCATAGTGACCCTATGCACAGCAGAACAAAACACTGCCTGATCCTGGGCCAACCACACTACCGTTGCCACACTTGATTCCATCGATGCTGCCACTTGGCCAATCCAAAAGTTTGAAGTTGTGAAAAACTTCGTCTGGCAAATCCACAACCAACACTCTTGAATGCACCAGGCAAATCTGCTATACAAGGTCCATTTAAAGTGTTCAAAAGCAAAGATAACAGTTTGAGGACTAAGATGTGCCTGATCCAAGCCATAGTATTTTCATTCACCTCATATGTATATGAATGGCAATGAATAAGGAAGACCATGGAAGAATTGACTCTTTGCGGTTCTCCCTCTTTTTCTCTGAGTCTCCACCTTTTCAAACATGATATCCTTCCCCAGCGACTGGTTCCTCCTGACAACATGTCCGAAGTATGAGAGAGGAAGCCTGGCCATCTTGGCCTCCAAGGAGCACTCTGGCTACACTTCTTCCAAAACAGATCTATTGGTTCTTTTGGCAGCCGATGGCACTTTCAATATTCTCCTCCAACACAACTCAAAGGTATCAATTCTTCTACAGTCTTCCTTATTCACTGTCCAGCTTTCACATGCCTATGAGGTTATTGAAAATACCATGGCTTGGCTCAGGTGCACCTTAGTCCTCAAGCTGACATCCTTGCTATTCAACACGTTAAAAAGGTCTTGTGCAGCAGAGTTGCCTAATGCAACATATCATTTTACTTCTTCACTGCTACTTCCATGAGGGTTGATAGTTGATCCAAGAAGAATGAAGTCCTTGACAACTTCAATCCTTTCTCCATTGATAAGAATGTTATTTATTGGTCCAGTGGTGAGGATTTTTGTTTTCTTTACATTGAGATGTAATCCATACCAAAGGCTGTGCTCTTTGATCTTCATCAGTAAATGTTTCAAGTCCTCTTCACTTTTAGAAAGAAAGGTTGTATTGCCTGCATATCTCAGGTTGTTAATGAGTCTTCCTCTGATCCTGATGCCACATTTTTCTTCATAGAACCCAGCTTTTCGTATTATTTGTTCAGCATACAGGTTGAATAAGTATGGTGAAAGAATACAACCTTGTCACACACCCTTTCTTAATTTTAAACCATTCAGTGTTCCCATGTTCTCTTTGAACAACTGCTTCTTGGTCCATGTACAGATTCCTCATGAGCACAATTAAGTGTTCCGGAATACTCATACTTCACAATGTTGTCCATAGCTTGTCATGATCCACACAATCTAAAGCCTTTGTGTAGTCAATAAAGCACAGGTACACACCTTTATGATATTCTCTGCTTTCAGCCAAGATCCATCGGACATCAGCAATGATATCCCTCATTCCATGGTCTCTCTGAATCCGGCTTGAACCTCTGGAAGTGCTCTGTCAATGTATGCTTTCAGCTGTTTCTGTATTTCCTTTAGTAAAACTTTACTCACAAGGGATAGCGTAGATATTGTCCAATGATTTCTGCATTCCATTGTGTCTCCTCTATTTGGAATGGGCACAAATATGGATCTCTTCCAATCAGTCAGCCAGATAATTGCCTTCCAAATTTCTTGGCAGAGATGAGTGAGTGCCTCCTGTGCCACCTCACTTTCTTAAAAGAGTTCAATTTCTATTCCATCAATTCCTGGGTACTTGTTCTTTGCCAATTCCTTCAATGAACCTTGGACTTCCTCCTTCAGTATCATTGCCTCTTGATCATATGCTACTTCTTGAAACGGTTGAACATTAACCATTTCCTTTTGGTACAGTGACTCTGTGTATTCCTTCCATTTTCTCTTCATGCTTTCTGCATCATTCAATAATTTGCCCAGAGAATCTTTCAGTAACGACAGTGGAGGTTTGAATTTTTTCTTCAGTTCTCCCAGCTTGAGAAATGCTTAGAGTGTTCTTCCTTTTTGTTTTTCTGATTCCAGTTCTTTGCACATTTTATTATAATATTTGGCTTTATTTTCTTGAGCTGATCTTTGAAATTTTCTGTTCAGCTCTTGTACCTCCTCATTTCTTCCATTTGCTTAAACATCTCTACACTGGAGAACAAGTTTCAGTGTCTCTTCTGACATCCATTTTGACCTTTTCCCTCTTTCTTGTCTTCTTAATGACTTTTTGCTTTCTTCATGTTCTTGATGTCATCCCACAACTCTTCTGG
Source organism: Chrysochloris asiatica (assembly GCF_000296735.1). Taxonomy (NCBI): domain Eukaryota; kingdom Metazoa; phylum Chordata; class Mammalia; order Afrosoricida; family Chrysochloridae; genus Chrysochloris; species Chrysochloris asiatica. The sequence continues at coordinate 615,949 of NW_006408540.1, forward strand.
TCTTCAGTCTTTAAAGTTTAATGCATCAAATCTGTTCTTCAGATGATCTCTAAATTCATGTGGGATATATTCAAAGTCATATTTTGGCTCTCATGGACTTGTTTTCATTTTCTTCAGCTTCAGTTTGAATCTACATATGAGTAATTGATTGTCAGAAAGTTGCAAATCAAAATAACAACCTGATATAATCTTATCCAGCATTATTGTTGTTGTTGTTATTATGTGCCATGGAGTTGATACTGACTCATAGTGACCCTGTACAAGGTCTCTGAGGCTGTAACTCTTTTGTTGTCAGGTGCCATCGAGTCGGAACTGACTCATAGCGACCCCATGCACAGCAGAATGAAACAATGTCCTGGGCCAACCTCACTACCGCCGCCACACTTGATGCCATCAATCATGTCACCTGGCTGATCCATCTCACTGGGGGTCTTCCTCTTTTTCTCTGACCCTCCACCTTACCCAGCATGACATCCTTCTCCAGCAACTGTTCTCTCCGGACAATGTGTCCAAAGTATGAGAGACGAAGCCTAGCCATCTTGGCCTCCAAGGAGCACTCTGGCTGCACCTCTTCCAAAACAGATCTATTGGTTCTTTTGGCAGTCCATGGCACTTTCAGTATTCTCCCCAACACCACAACTCAAAGGTATCAATTCTTCTACGATCTTCCTTATTCACTGTCCAGCTTTCACATCCATATGAGGTTATTGAAAATACCATGGCTTGGCTCAGGCGCACCTTAGTCCTCAAGCTGACATCCCTGCTATTCAACACGTTAAAAAGGTCTTGTGCAGCAGAGTTGCCTAATGCAACATATCGTTTTACTTCTTCACTGCTACTTCCATGAGGGTTGATAGTTGATCCAAGAAGAATGAAGTCCTTGACAACTTCAATCCTTTCTCCATTGATAAGAATGTTATTTATTGGTCCAGTGGTGAGGATTTTTGTTTTCTTTACATTGAGATGTAATCCATATGGAAGACTGTGCTCTTTGATCTTCATCAGTAAATATTTTAAGTCCTCTTCACTTTCAGCAAGCAAGGTTGTATCATCTGCATATCTCAGGTTGTTAATAAGTCTTCCTCCAATCCTGACGCCACGTTTTCCTTCATAGAACCCAACTTCTCGTATTATTTGCTCAGCATACATATTGAACAAGTATGGTGAAAGAACACAACCCTTTCGAACACCTTTCCCAATTTTAAAACAGAAAGTGTCATCTCTCTCCCATGAAACAGCTGGTAGTTTAGAACAGCTGACCTTGTGGTTCATAGCCTAATTTGTAACCACTACGCTACCCAGCATTATTAGCAAACCTTTAAAAAAAATACGAGGCGTCCTGGTGTGGCACAGTAGGATAAACACTGTGCTGCTAACTGTGAGGTGGGCAATTGCAGCCCATCACTCTCTCCTCAGAAATCTATACACAGTTGATATGAGTCGGAAGTGATTCAACAGCAGATAACAACAACAACAGTGTCGAATGATCAAAAGCATGTCTTCATTTGTTGACTAGTTGAATATCTTATGATAAGTCTCTTCATGTTCTCTGTCCATTTTTGCTTGGATTATTTGTCTTTTTCTCGTTAACGTGTTGAGGTTTTCTATACGTTTTAGAGATTAGTCACTTGTCATTACCAAATTTTTCCCAGTCTGTTCTCTTTTTTTCTATTTTATTGAAATTGTTTGATGTACATAAGTGTCTAATTTTTAGGAGGTCCCAAGTATCTATTTTGTCTTCTGCTATTTGTGTGTTTTTGGTTATGGTTGATAATGCATTTATGTCATGTATTAGAGGCCTTAAGTTTATTCCTATTTTTTTCATTGATGATTTTCATATTTTAGGTTTTATATTTAGATCTTTAAGGAGCTGAGGTAGCATAGTAATTACAAATTGGGCTGTGAACCTTAAGGTCAGCAGTTCAAAACTACCAGCCGCTCCACTGAAGAAAGATGAAGCTTTCTGCTCCTGTAAAGAATTATAGCCTTGGAAACCCTGTACAGGGTTGCTATGGGTTGGAACCAACTCGATGGCACTTAATAAAAACAACAACATATTTAGGTCTTAAATTCTTGTTGAGTTTATTTTTTCTATATGGTGTTTGATATGTGTCTTGTTTCATTCTTTTGCAAATGGATTTTCACTTTTGTCAGCATCTTTTATTGAAGATACTATATCTTTCCCATTTCATGTATTTTGATCCTTTTTCAAAGATCAGATGACCATAGGTGAACGGATTTACTTCGGGGTTGTCAATTCTTTTTCATTGATCTATGTGTCTTTCATTGTACTACTACCAATCTATTTTGACCACTGTGGCTGTGTAGTAGGTTTTCCAATCTGTGATTGGGAAGTGCAAGAGTTCTTACTTTGTCCTTCTTCTTTAGCCATGCTTTGCTTATCCCGGGTCTCTTTTCTTTCAATATAAAATTAGTGATTAATGTTTCTACCTCTTTAAAGAATAATGTTGGAATCTGGATTATATCTATAGATGGCTTTGGATAGTATTAGCATTTCCACAAAGCTAAGTCCATGAGCATAGCATATTCTTCCATTTTTACAGATCTTTTTTCTTGTATTTGTAGAGTCTTTTAGTGTTGGTAATGTTTTATACCACATAGTTCTGTCTCTTCTCTGGTTAGATTTATTCCTAAACATTTCATCATTTAGGTGGCTACTATAAATGGTATTGTGTGTCCATGTGCACTGGAAAAGGATATATGTTGTCCAGTTGCAGGGTAGAGTGCTCTGTATCAGTATATAACCTTAAAATGCTTTATTGTCTTGTTTAATTCTTCTGTGTCTTTGTTGAGTTTTTTCTAGTTGTTCTGA
>NW_006408540.1:619134-621396 GCF_000296735.1 Chrysochloris asiatica
TATTGCCAGTCTTGATAGTTTTTAACTGCCATTAACTTGATATTTTACATATTTGGATTTTTAGTTTACTTTTGTCTTTACATATAAGGTGTGTCTTGTAGACATTATATTGAAGGAACGTATTTTGTTATCAATTTTGATACTATCTTGACTGATGCATTTAATCTATTTAGATTCTGTGCAATTAGGTACGAGTTGGTTACTTTCATTTTTCTGTGGGTTGTTTGTTTGTGTGTTGTGCTACTTATTTCTTTGTTTCACATAGTTTTCTGTGTTGAGTTCTTCTTATTTTTTTTATTTTCCTCTCACTTTATAGAGTCCTGGTATGGTTCTGTAGCATAAGCACTGGACCGAAAGGTTGGTTTGAACTGCAAAGAATATAATTCAAACCCATCAGCCTCACCTCAGAAATCTCTACAGAGTCACTATTAGTAAGAACTGACTTGATAATGTTGAAAACAGCAACACATTTTTATAGTTTTCCTCTTTTTGTTTTGATTTATGTATTAATTTTCTTTAAGATTCCTTTGGAATTTATTAATTTATTCCCCAGTTTAAAAGTTTGGTTTACCTTGAAATGTATCTAAACTTCTCACCATTTCCAAGTTCTATAGCTACACTGTTTCCTTTTATTGCTTTTTAGTTGTTTTTATTATAAATTGATATATCTAGTTCCCTATTTTCAGTCTTGTAGATTTGTTTTACTTTGGATACATCTATATCTGAATTGCGCTCCGGATGGTCTTATATATGTTAATCTCTGGTTGCTGTCTGCTGGTATTGATTCTCAACCCAAAGAACTCCTTTAAGTATTTTTTGTAAAGGTGATCAAGTTATTTTAAAAATCTTTTCATTTCTGTTTATCTGAACATGCCCTTATTTTGCTATCAGGTTTAGAGACAGTTTGAGTATATGATTCTTGGTTGGCCAAATTTTTTTATTCATAGTTTTGTATATATCTTTCCATTGCCTTCTTTCCTGGATTATTTCTGCTGAGAAATTAGAGTTTTGTGTTACTGGTTCTCCTTTGTAGGTAACTTCTTGTTTTTCCCGAGCTACTTTCAGGATAATTTCATTGTTTTTGGCTTTGGAGAGTTTGATGATGATATTTGTTGGTGGTATTCTTTTAGGGTCTACACTTTGGGGGGTTCATTTCACTTATTAAATGCCTATCTTTTCATCTTTCATGATGTTAGGGAAGTTGCGTTCTGACAGCTCTTGAACAATATTTTCTTTTCTTTTCTTTGTCTCTTCCAATTCTGAAACTCTAATCACCCATAAGTACTTCTTTCCATGGAATTTTAGGGTTTCTTCTAATTTTTTTCCTTCTTTCTTTCTGATTGTTCTTCTGTTGTACTGGTATTTAAGAGAGTTATCTTCAAGCTCACTAATTTAGGCTTCCTTTGATTCAAATCTACTCCTTTATCTTTTCAATATATTATCCATCTCTGCAATGTTAATATTAATCTTCTGGATTTCTACTTGCAGGTTTTACATTATCTCATATGTTTCATCTATTTTGATTATTTGTGCCTATAGTACTTTCCAGAATTCTTCCAAATATTTCTGTGTTCTCTGTTTTCTTCAATCTTACTCTCAATTCATTGAAGGTATATGATGATCATTTATTTTGAATTCTTTTCAAGGTAGTTACAATTCCTCAGAAACATTATCTGGCTCTGTATCTTGGTAACTCGTTTGAGTCACACTGTCTCATTTCTTCATATGAGCTGAAATTGTCTGTTGCTTCTGAATAATTGTGTTGTTACTGTATTTATATTTAATTGAAGATTATATGTTGATGTGTTCTTAGTCCTCCTTGTCGGGGTGACTAGAGAATGGAAGTGTGTGGGCAGTTCTTTGTTCATGCAGCTCAGGTTAGGGGGTAGGTTTAACCAGTGTTGGTTGCTTTCTATCATTGATCAGATGGCATAGGAACTGATAATATCTCTCACTTAGTGGGTTGGGTTTCTGAGAGCATGGATGTTAGTGAGCTATATGGGCACAGTGGTTTTCCCCCATCAGATAGAACAAGAAGATAAAACACACACACAAAAGAAGAAAGGCGGGGGGTGGGGGTGCGGGAAATCAAGCAAACAGCTGTGAAAAAAGAAAGAAAAAAAGTAGGTAGTAACAAGAAAAAAAATACAGTAATGAAAAAGAGAAAAGAAAACTACAGATGAGAAAAATATGGAGAAAATGAAAGAAACTCAATAAGCTCAATAAGGGAAAGGTAACAAGAGAAGAAGAGAAGAGAGCAGA
>NW_006408540.1:621496-622398 GCF_000296735.1 Chrysochloris asiatica
TCTGCCAAGAAATTTGGAAGACAACTATCTGGCTGACTGATTGGAAGAGATCCATATTTGTGCCCATTCCAAAGAGAGGTGATCCAACGGAATGCAGAACTCATCAGACAATCTCTTTGATATCCCATGCGAGTAAAGTTTTACTAAAGGTAATACAGAAATGGCTAAAAGCATACATTGACAGAGACCTTCCAGAGGTTCAACCTGGATTCAGAAGAGGCCATGGAATGAGGGATATCATTGCTGATGTCCAATGGAACTTGGCTGAAAGCAAAGAATATCAGAAATATATTTACTTGTGCTTTATTGACTATGCAAAGGCTTTCGATTGTATGGATCATGACAAGCTATGGACAACACTGAATATGAGTATTCTAGAATGCTTAATTGTGCTCATGAGGAATCTGTACCTGGACTGAGAGGCAGTTGCTCAAATAGAACATGGGAACACTGAATGGTTTAAAATTAAGAAAGGTGTGTGACAAGATTGTATTCTTTCATCATACTTATCCAAACTCTATGCTGAGCAAATGATCCAAGAAGCTGGGTTATATGAAGAAAGACGTGACATCAGAATTGGAGGAAGACTCACTAACTACCTGTGATATGCAGATGATACAACCTTGCTTGCTGAAAGTGAAGAAGACTTAAAACATTTACTGATGAAGATCAAAGAGCCTTTGGTATGGATTTCATCTCAATGTAAAGAAAATGAAAATCCTCACCACTGGACCAATCAACAACATTCTTATCAATATAGAAAAAGTTGAAGTTGTCAAGGATTTCATTCCTCTTGGATCAACTATCAACACTCATGGAAGCAGCAATCAAGAAATCAGACGACGTATTGCATTAGGCAAATCTGCCGCACAAGACCTTTTTAAAGTACTGAAGAGCAAAGA
>NW_006408540.1:622498-629877 GCF_000296735.1 Chrysochloris asiatica
AAACAAAACAGAACACAGGGAAGAGAAAGAGAAGATAGAACAAACAAACAAAAATGAAAGGAAAAACCAGGGCAGGTGTCAGACTCAGAGAGGAGAAAATTCTGGAAAGCTCCTGCCAGCCAACAAACTCAGATGGTGAATCAGTTAGGGATTATATGATGGTTCTTCTGGCCCTAGATGGAGTTCTTATCAGCTTAGGTGTTGTCCATTTTCAGGGCAGGAAATCCAGAACTAATGTGTGCAGACCCCAAAAATAGTTTGGATCAGGGTCTCTCTTGTTCAGAGTGTAGCAGGAGTAGCTGTGGCTGCCACTAGACTTCCTGCTGGTCTGAACTGGCATTCCAGGTCTGGAGAAGGGATTGCCTGAATCCAGGCACCAAGAGTGGTGCAGATAGCATCAAAATGAAAATGATGCCACTCGTAACTGAATGACTCTGATTGATCTGAGGGTAGGAGTTGCCTTGGGTGGATGAGGGTTGGGGCTGGCCATGCCTCTGATCACCAGGGGAGTATGGAGAACACTAAAGGATCAAAGCTTTCTCACCACCAGTCACCAGTGCATCTGCACCAGCCAACTGTTGTCTGCTTCCAATGTCACTCCCCCAAAAATCAAGACAATTGTGTTGTCTGGCTGGCTGACATATTTCATCTGTATCCTTTTTACACTGTGCTGATTCAGGATTCCTAGTAAGCATTCAATCAGCTTCTTTATACCATCCTGTGAAGCTTAGGGTTCCAGTAAAATCATCTACATCTGATTAATTTGGTCTTCCGTATCTTTGTTATAGAGGGTCGATGTAACATGTCTGCCTAATCTGCCATCATGTCGTAAATTCTCCATTTATTTTTAAAGACACCAATTTATAAGCATAAAACACCAATTTTCACTACCTTGAATTTTTTACTTTCTATATATTCTTATGGTTTCTAACAGGTCAATACAAATAGGTAATCCTCTGCATGCCAGAAATACATTTAGCAATAAAATATCTTCCTTTTCCCAGTAAGCAAGTCTTTGGAATGAATTTAACATACTGGAAAATACTTCTTTCCATTCCCAAAAGAAATTCAGCACATTCTTCAGGACTTTATGATCCTTATACTATTTGCTATTGAGCAGGCAATAACAAGGATATATTCTGAAGTCTAGCATGCATTTATTCATTGATTTATTTTTATTTTTCTCAATAGTCTGAAAGCATGGGTAGGAAATCAAACTTCTGCATTTATCATTTTGTGGAATATATATATATATATGCATATATATATATGTATATATATATTATAATATAAAGACTCTAATATCAGCTGCTATTTTCTTGCAACACTAGACAAAGAGTTTGACCATGGTTAGAGTGACAAATATATTAATATATTAAGTTTGATTTGTAGGCTGAGGAAATGGAATTTCTACAAACCCAGGAAATGAGTAGAGTATTTTGAAGGATTTGTCCTTATTCTTCACTAACAAATTTACAAAAAAACAGATGAAGTGACATTTAAGAAAATAAACAATAAAGATATCCTTCTTTAACAAATCAATTAAAGTCAGATAGACCCTTGAACAGTCTCAGTTACTGAAGTTTGTGATATTAATTCCGGGTGAAGCAATGATAATTTCTCAGTTGCTAGCCAAAGTGTCAGTTCAATCCCACCATTGACTCAACAAGAGAAAAGACCTGCTCTCATAAAAATTACCTCTATAAAACCCTTTGGATCAATTCTATTCTCTCATAAGAGGTCATTATAAATTAGAATTGACATAACAGGATACAATAATACATACATGCACATTTACATTTATCAAAAACATATTTAGTAGATGTACTCACTCATTTCTGGATAAGGGTTAGATGAGTAATATCATATTGTTGTTTTAAAGAAGCTATTTCTTTATTAATTTTTAATGCAATGAATATTTTGAATAAATTATTCCAAAATAAATTCATAAGCTTATAATTTGAACAAGAAATAGAGGCCACAATATGACATTGGATGTTTTTCTTACCAGATTATAATGATAGTGAGGTTATTCGGAGTGCTGGTTTTGGGGCCAGTTTATCTGAATTGAAATCCCATTTCCCTCACTTACCAGTTGTTGGGCTGCTGATATTCTGCTTAATTTTTTTTTTTTTTTAGCTTGTGAAATACTTTATTTTCCTCTGATTTAAAAATTCCACTTCATAATTCCCCATAAGAATGGTTTGAAACTAGTTATTAGTACAAGTTAAACTTGTTTGGCCATGTTCATAGGAAAAGGGCAAAAGATCTTTATTCACCAACCTGAGGCTGTCCCTCTCTTTGAAGGCAGCTCTGAAATTGAGTTCCATTTTGGAGGAGACTTACTTAACTATGGGGGTGGAGCAGCGTGCTTTGGGCTGGTAGGTGGCAAAGTGTAGGAGGTCCCTGAAGGGCATTCTTAGTTGGTTCCCACTGAAAAGGTACAGAAAAGCCTCAAAAAAGACAATCTAGTTTCTGAAAACAAACAGCCTTTTCTAAGACTTGTGATGTCACAGAAAAAAGCGAGTGGGAGGGGTCAGGGTGCCTGAAAAGAGAGAGTAGTTTTAGGAGAAAAGATCCAAGAATACACTATGAGTAGGGAGTGAATCACTTCATATTTTGGCTTTAAAATATGGATTTTTTTTTTTTTTTAATGCACTTTCGTGGCCCTCGTGAATGGTAAGCTACTGACTAGCTTTTTGGGTGTGTTAATTACACAGTCATGATAATAACTTGGTTGCTCCAAGCAGGCCATACCCAGAGAAGGACTTCATGCTTAAGGTGGAGAATCCATGACAAAGAGACAGACCTTCACTGAAGTTAAGTGCGTTGGCACAGTGGCTTAATAATGATCACAGGACCAGCCAGGGCTTCATTCTGTTGTACACAGGGTCACTATGAGTTGGAAATGTTGTGATGGCACCTCACAACACAACAACAACAATAATACCAAGATGGGAGCTGTTAGTAATGTGCATTTTAGAGTCTGGGAAGGAAATCTTTTAATGGCCCTTGTCTTCAGTTTGCCTCTGGCATACACATTACTTTCTCAACATTTAGTACACGTGTTCTCGTGCCTTCTTTACGACCACAGTTGTCAGGGTGTTAACGGAACACTTCAGTAGCTACAATAAAACAGCGGCAAAAACACCTACTGGATTGTTGCTGGCTTTTCCTGCAAGGATGACTCTGGCTTTGACCTTGTTCATGTTAAAGTTCTTCAAGTAGGCCTCATAAATTCTCTTGGAAAGAGATTTGAGATCTGCAGTTTCAGAATCTTCTACATCATGGTCACATGTAAAACTTTCTGCTTTCAATTTTGCTTTTTCAGACCTTGGCATTCGTCCAAAACGAATTGACTTATGTAACATCCCCATCGAGAGGTATTTGTGGAAACGACAATATCGGCACTTGTTTCGATTCTTTTTCTGAATCTTGCAGCTACGATCACATTTGTCGTAAACCAGCTTTAGCCGAATGGTTCGACGAAAAAAAACCCTTGCAGCCTTCACAGGCGTGCACCCTGTAGTGGTAGCCAGAGGCCTTGTCCCCGCAGATCCTGCACTCAAGGTTCAGTGCTCTGCTGGGTGGCTCCTCAGCACTGCCAGGAAACACAGGATAGTTCACAGACAAAGAGCTGGAAGCTGGGGAGAGTATCTGTAATAACAGAGCCATCGGAGCCTGGGCCGCTTCCTAAATACTGATCATCTGTGAAACCATCGGAGCAATCCTCACCAATGAACTGCGAAATCTCCTGAACATTGCCAATTTCCTGTAGGAATTCGTCAGACAGCGGACTCTCCAACTCATCAGCCTCGAGTGGGGACAGCGGGCAAATGGGGCTTTCTGTGTCCACCATCTTGATTAGACAGCGCTGGTCACACCACTGAGCCAGTTTTAGACACGTCATCAGGAAAGACCAGTTGCTGTGATGACAAGGTCTTGGTTTGGAGGTTGTCTTGTCACAACTGTTACCTCACAGGGAAGAAGATAGAGCCTTTAACTTCAGCCTGAGCCTCAGCCGCTGCTGCCACCGTGCCGCCGGGTGGACAAGCCGAGGCGAGGACGGGGTGCTGGGAGGGCTCTCAGGCCGCCTCCGCCCCGCCCGTCGCCTCTGCTTAAAATTTTTGAGAAAAATTATTCTAAGTGTTCATTTAACTCTGATTCTCCTATATTTCTTGGAAACATAGAAGGAATACATTTCTCAATCTTTTGCAGATGTGCAGAGGATGTATTGCATTTTGACCAATAAGCTATGGATAGAAGAGATGAGTGTACATCTTAGCTAGGACATTTCATAACCGGTATGAATGCTCCATGCATGACCTTTCCTTGTACAGTGACCCTGAAAGCTAAAAGATGATATGGAAGAATCAAAACCCAGAAGAGCATCCATTAAATGAGAGAATATGGAGACCAACAGTGGACATTAAGTATGAAATAAGCCTTGCTTGTATTAAATTACAGAGAGTTGGGGATTCATTTCTTATTGCAACATGTGGTTTTTGTTCAAGTTCACCAGCCACTCCTAGGGTTTCCTAGGAGTGAGCTTGAACCACCAACCTGGCAGTCCAAACTGATCTTGCAGCCCAGTCCATTAAGCCACAACACCACACCAGGACCTAACTTAATACTGCTAACATATTCATGTGTATTAATTTCTTCATCTGTAACTTGGATAATTATAGCCTATAGTTTTTGTTTGTTTGTTTTTTGTGCTTATCATCAAAATTTTATTGAGGCAAGAAATCAGTGAAGTTTTTCCATTCTTATTATTAGTAACGTGCATGTCCCTGATGTAATATATTTTAATTCCAGAATATTTCATTTCAATAAGCCCTGAATTAACCAACAGTGAGTTCAGTTATTTTTACTGATTCTACCATTTCTATTATTTAAGACATTAGTTCTATCATAACCTAAAACAGCTGTAATATGACTTTTGTCATATAAATCCAAAAAACTTGTAATTACCATTTTTGTTACATGGAATGTTTTCATGTTGGTAAGAATATATCAGCTGCTAATTTAATTTACATTTTTCAAAACTGTTTCATTTCCTATTATGTGGATGAAAATATTAGCTATTAACAGGAAAGAATGAGGAAGGTAGAGTAGTAGTATTTAAGAATGGTAGACATTAGAGTATTAGAATGTAAACGATTACCTCTGGATTTTTCTGTATTGCTCTACCCCAAACCAAATAGATTTTCCAAGACTGTAAATCTCTACAGAAGAAAACTGCCACATCTTTCTCCTTTGAAGTGTTTAGTGGGTTCAAACCACTGTCCTTTAGACTAGCAACTGAGAGCTTCAACCCTATGCCACCAAAGTTCCTTTCTATTGCTCCAGATAAAGCTTTATCTATCAAGCTTTAGTATAGACCATTTTAACTCCTCTCCAACTCTAGGAATGAAATAAGAACTTGCTGTACTCCTTAAGAAATTTAAGCTCTTTGCAGACACTTTCCTTAATCCACATGACATCAATGACAGGTATTATTTCCTGTACTTTGCAGATAAGAAAAATATACCATAGAACACAGGAACAATGAGAGAGAGCCACTCCTTACCAGAGGCATTTACTCTAGGGGAAAGCAACTTAAGGTCTTAATTTCCATTCAGTTGTTCATTGATTGGTCTCTCTTGTGTTTTAAAACAGAGTCAAATATGAAAAGAACAGTTTCTCAGAGCAGAGAAAAGGAAATATATTCCCTGGAGGAGCAAAGTATTTTTGCATTATTGTCTCATTTTGCTGAACTCTGGGGAAGAATTTATTGACCAAAGAAAAGAACAAATGGATTAGCAGATCTAGTGGGATAAACGCTCCTTGGATTCTAGGAGGTTCATACAGCAGAAATGAAAATAATAATATAATGTTTCTAATTTATATTTAGTTTGAAAAGTATAGTCTCATTTTTCTTAAATGAGTAAAGCTAATCATTGTTTTGAAACTCTAAGCAAAACCCACTGCCACTGAGTCAATTCAGCCTCACAAGAGCCCTATAGGAGAGAGGAGAGTGGCTCCGTAGTTTAGGAGGCTGTTTATCTTTAAAGATGAGGATGCCTCAGCTTTGTCCTGCATCAAACCACTGACTTTTCAGTTAGCAGCCCAAATGCTTAACCCACTGCACCACCAGTGCTCCATGATTTAAAATCTTGTAAGGGAAAATTCATTAGCTTATGATATGTTCGTATTACTGAATTATACGTAATACATTACCATGTAGTTACATGTTTAGGGAGTGTGGTGTGGCCCCATACAATAAACACTAGACTATGGACCACAAGGTCCACAGTTCAAGCCCTCCAGCCATTCTGCAGGAGAAAGATGAGGCCTTTTGCTCCTACAAAGATTTAAAGCCTTGCCCCTGGTATGGCACTGTAGGATAAGCATACCACCTCAAGGTAGATTTGAACCACAAAGCTGGCACTTCAAACTCAACAGTTACTCCTTGGAAACCCTATACAGGGTCACTATGAGTTGGAACAAACTCTATGGCACTTAACAACAACAATAATAGCATATTTATTTACATGATTACAAGTTATAATAAATTTTACTATGGTAGATACTGGTAGCGTAGTGGTTACGAATCGGGCTATGAATCGCAAGGTCAGCAGTTCGAAACTACCAGCTGCTCCGCGGGAGAAAGATGAGGCTTTCTGCTCCCTTAAAGATTTACAGCCTTGGAAACCCTGTTCAGGGTCACTATTGGTTGGAACTGACTCGACGGCACTTAACAACAACAACAACAGCAGTTACTATATAAACAAGTGGAGTTTCCTGTATCAAAAATTTATGCCATCTACTGCTGGTGACCATTACTTGTCTGTCAGTTTGTCATACTGTGGTGGCTTGTGAGTTGCTATGATTCTGAAAGTTATGCCACAGGTATTTTAAATACCAGCAGGGTCACCCATGGTGGACAGATTTCAGATGAGCTTCTACACACTCCACAAAGGAGTGACGAACTACTTCCGATTCTTTAGTCACTGGAAACATTACGAATAGCAGAGAAACACTGTCAGTTATAGTGCCAGAAAATGAGCCCCTCAGGTTAGAAGGCACTCAAAATGTGACTGGAGAAGAGCTGTCTCCTCAAAGGAGAGTTGACCTTGATGATGCAAATGGAGTAAAGCCCAAGGGAGAAAGGCCCACGGGACCTTCATTTGCTGATGGGGCACAACTCAAAATGAAGAGAAACAACTGTAAATATCCATTGAAAATCAAAACATGGAATGTACGAAGTATGAATCTGGGAAAACTGAAAGTTGTTGAAAATGAAATGGGGCACATAAACATTGATATCTTAGACATTAGTGAGTTGAAATGGACTGGTATTGGCCATTTTGAATTTGAATTTGAATTTGAATTTG
>NW_006408540.1:632757-642641 GCF_000296735.1 Chrysochloris asiatica
ACTGCCACTGCTGGTGAAACTTACAGGGTTTTTAGGAATATTTAATAGACCTTTTAAAACCAAGAATTTAAAACCTACTCACTGTCATCAAGTTGATTCCCCCTCATAACAACCCTATATAGGATTCCAACACTGCAAATCTTTATGTCAATAGATAGGCTCACCTTTCTCCCTCAGTGTGTCTGGTGGGGTTGAACCACTGACTTTCTTCTTTCTCTCTCAGAGTGTCTGGGGGATTTGAACCCCTGACTGTGGTTAGCAGCTCAACACCTAATCCAAAGCACCTCCAGTCTCCTTGAATTCACTGATCATTGAATATCTCTGTAAATGACACTGCCCACTATCAAGAAGTTTTGTATTTCATTGGAGAAAAGCAACTAAAAGCAGTGGAAATAATTAAGAAATTTACTAAACATTTCAAGTTAAAATAATACGAAACCCTTACCGTATAATAACTTTAAAAAGTATTGTATTTTTGTTTAAAGTTTATACAGCAAATTAACTTCCCATTTAACAATTTCTATATATATGGTTCACTACAATTAGTTACATTTTTCATATTGTGTCAACATTCTCATTATTTCCATTCTGGTTGTTCTATTTTCATTAATATAGCTTTCTTCCCTGTCCTCCATCCACACATATGACAAATTTTATGAGGCAATTAAAAACACTATGCATTTCCAAAAAATTAAAAAATATGAAAGTAAAGCTCACTTTCAAAATTATTGACATTCATATAAAAATAAGAATACAATCATATTTTGATCTATTATATTATATAAATTAAAATGACATATTATCTAATGCTGATAACAATGCAGTCAAATGATTGCTTTAATATATTGCCCACGATAGTGTACTTGCTAAATAAATGACTTTAAATTCTGGACGGATATTTATTAAAAAGCTACTGAGATACCTGATTATTTTTATCCCATTTGCAACTTATATTCAGTATATAGCTATTCATGCCAAATAATCACAGAAGTATACAGAGATGTGGATAAAAGGGCATTCATTGCAAAAATATTTGTGGAAAATATTGACACTAGTAAAATGCTTAAATTCACATGGCACAATGAGAAAACTCTATTCTGTCCAAGAATGATGTAAGAGAATATGTTTATGCAAAGTGATCATCAAATGTTAAAAGAGATAAATAAAATAATTTGAAGAATCTTTAAGTTCAATAAAAACTCATGGAAATTGTAATTGAGCTGAATGAAGAAACCAAAGAAGTAGTACGGACAAAGTCCCATAAGCTGGTAGTGAAGAATAAGCATGTTTTGGAGCAGGAGTCCTGGTTTGCTGTAGGATAAGCAAGTTCAAACTCACCAGCCACTCCTCAGAAACCCTTTACAGGGTCACATTGAGTTGGACAGACTTGAGGACACTTAACAACAACAACAAATACACGGTGAAGTCCTGGTGTGGTACTCCAGGATAACCAATGGATGGTTAACCATAGTTCTAACCAACAAATTGCGCTTCAGAAAATCCATACAAGGCTACTATAATTTGGAATCAACTCAACAGAACATAATAAGAACAACAAAGTAGACAATACAGCAATTTCTGCGTCAAACAAAAATTCATTGGAAAAATTACACAAATAGCAATAATTACATGATATTCTGGGGATGAAAAGATCCATGGTCTAATCTGAATAAAAATGAATGATGAAAAAGGTAGAATGGAGCTAATATTATCACAGCTAAACCAAAAAATGTGCTGCCACGGAGTCGATTCTGATGCATAGTGGCCCCGTATAGGGTTTTGAAGTTGTAAATCTTTACAGCATCTGGTGGTGGTGGTTATGTGCCATGGAGTTGGTTCTGACTCATAGCGAACCTGTACAGGGTTTCCTAGGCTGTAAATCTTCACAGGAGCAGAAATCCTCATCTTTGTCCCATGGAACAGCTGGTAGTTTCAAACTGCTGACCTTGCGGTTCACAGCCCAATTCATAACCACTACAGCATCTAGCATTTATTAAATCTTGCTATATGCAAAGAAACATAGTAAATATTTTATTTTATTGTTTTATTTTTGTTTTTGAATTTTTTATTGTGTGCTACAATTTGATGAACTTGATCTATACTTATGGATGTAGTAGCTCAAAATACCAACTGAAAGGGAAGGAGTCTTCAAACCCAAGATCAATCCTATTCCCTCTGTACATAGTGTTGATGGTGTTGTTGTTGCTAAGTGCTGTCCAGTTGGTTCTGACCCATAGAAACCCTGTATAGGGTTTCCTAGGAGCGACTGGTGAGATTGAACCGCCAACCTTGCAGTTCAAACGGCTTTGCAGTATGGTGCATTAACCCACAGCACCACACCAGGACTCCACTGGTAGAGACAGACAATTTAGATATTGGCTACCTAAAATGGGAGGGGCTATAAAGGCACGAAGTAACTGGCTTAAGAGGGAGTTTAGTTTCAGAGTGTGTGGAAGGTAGAATCCCCACTGAATAGTTTTCATCTTGTCTAGACAGGTCTGGTGAAAGTAGATGGGGATAAGATTCTTGTGATTCAATAGTGAATAATTGTTATCATGACTAATTGCAACTGTCACAAATGTAAAGGTAGAAGTTTTGTAACAAAAATAGGGAAGTAGTTAATCTTACAGTCCAGGAACAGAGAACCCTTGGGCCATCAAGGGAGAAGAACACGAGTAGAATGTGGGACCCTATGCAGAGAAGCAGCAACCCCAGAGATGGAGACAGAGATGAGGTCATGGAGAGAGCAAGCAGCCGAGGACTCTAGATTCACAGAAAGAGAAAGGCTGTGTGCTGGCAGCCAGGTGCTGGTGGCCAGGGGGCAGGCATTCAGAGTGTACCCTTTGGTTGTTTAAATGATCATATATTCCAAAGTTTTTGTGTACATCATCCCCACCAAAAAAAAAAACAAAAAACTGAGGGAATAGAAGTAAATATTGTTGAATGATGATGCACAGAGATTGTAATCATTGCAATGAAATGATGAATGTAAAATTGATGTTCTCCCATGTAAACTATCACTGAATTCACAATTAAAATTAGAAAAAATTTTTTTTGTTAATTGAGAGAAGGTTTACAGAACAGATCATCAGTTTTATATTCAACAAATCATTTCATTGTTTCATTTCAGTAATTGTAATTCCTTCCATCCAACATCACTTATCCCACTTTCTACCTGTGGTTATTTCCATTCTACTCTCCTTTCTGAATTTTATCCTTAAGCAAATGTTGCCCTTCTGAACATGAATAGCTGACCATTTCATGGTGTGGTGCGGAGTCCTGGTGTGGCGCTGTGGGCTTAATGCATCAGACTGCAAAATCATCTGAACTGCAAGGTTGGTGGTTCATACTCGCCAGCTGCTCCTTGGAAACCCTACACAGGGTCACTATGGGTCAGAATCAACTGGACAGCACTTAACAACAACAACATACCTTACTAGTATTGTTATCCCCCTTTATACTTATGCAAAAAGGTATATGAAGCAACAATCATTCCTGCCACAGTCCTCTCTAATCAGCTGGGTTCAATAATTCATTGCAATGACCACATAGAACTCAGACACCAAACTCAAATTATGGGGTTATCAGAGAACTTAACAGGTTACAATTCGGGGCCAGAAATGCTCAGAGCACAGTTATTCTAGTCATCTGCAAATAAATATCCATAGGACAAGGCACACCACCATAAACCTCTGTATAAATGTACTGGGCTGTATCTCCATGGGTCGATGAACCTAGGTACCACAGATAAGTGCCAGGAGGTACCAAACTCTACAAGAAAATTTCCTGCCTGAAGTTTTACTCAGATTTACTTGTTCCATGGGCTCACTGCTCTGTCTTGTGCTCTGGTTCTTGATTCTGCTCTTGTTGCTCCTCTGTCACTCCTACATTGTCACAGCTTTCTGTCCTTCAGCCAAGGATGTTCAATGCACAGGGATCTTGGCTTCCAAAGAATGCACTCTACCCCTAGCTCTTCTTCTTTGATAGTAGTGAGATCCTCACTCTTGCTTCTAGATGGTTCATTGTATACTGATGATAAAGTTCAAGGGTTTACAATTACAATGAACTCTGCTAATATGCTGGGCTGAATCGTATCACCCTATCAGTATTTCCCCCCACCTTCTCTTATTCAAACACATAAGTGTTGCTTAATGGGAATTATGGACTATGGTTAGAAGTGGCATTAGATAATCCAATACACTACAACCTCTTTACTGCTTGGCTGAAAATTGAGCCAGAGGTTAAGTTTGGTTCCAGACATAATTAGTGACTGAGGCCATAGTCTTGGGTTCCTACAGTCTCTTTCTTTTTTTTATAATTTTGAGGTTTATTCCTCTTTTTCTCCCACCCTTTCCAGGACCTTCTAATGTGATCACTTTCTGAACAGTTGAGAGTGGTAGTTGGGCACCATGTCGTTCTTTTGATATCAGGGTCTTGGAGAATGATGTTCATGTGTTCCATTAGTTCACTGGACTAATTGATTCCAAGTAACTTCAATTTATATTACTCTTCTTTCCTCTGCACAGAAAGAGACCAATAGTTGCACCTTAGATGGCTCCTCCTAAGCTTTTAAGATACTAGAAACTCACAGTAAGCATTTTAAATGTATTCTCTTTTCTAAGTATTTACCACTACTCAATAACAAAATGTCCCTGAGTGGTACAAGTGGTTAACACATGCAGACACTAATCAAAAGGTTGATGATTGGAGTTCACCCAGAGGTGTTTCAGAAGAAATGCCTGATGATTTATTTCCAAGAATGTAGTCATTGAAAACCCTATGGAACACAGATCTAGTCTGACACAGATACGGTCATCATGAATCACAGTCTACTCAAGGGTAACTGGTCAACTCCATGACGTAGGTTGGTATTCTTAATACTACATTGCAGGACAAAATAAGTGTGTGGCGGTCCAGGAAGCAGGTTAATGTTTTTCCTATTTTAGAACCTTGACCTACTGACTGTGTAATCTGTGGCAAGTTATATAGATTCCTTAAGCCATATATTAAAATAATAATAATAACAGTGCCTGGCACAGGTAATATTTATAAGGATTAAATGAGATAATTTGTGTACTGCTTTTAGTACAGTGACTGACAGTTGGTAAGTGTTCAGAATATTTCATCTGATTTTATTAAATGAAAAAAAATTAATTAAATGAGTCTCCAAAATTTAGATTAATGCTCAAGATAATTCCACTAGTAACTCACAGAATGCAGAAAAGCATGGTGACTGCAAAATCTGGACTCACAAGGATAATGCTGTCCACTTGTTTATTGGCTATAGTGAGATTCCCTCCCATTCCTCTGAAGCAAGGACAAATGTCCTCTGCCCCGCTGTGATGCACAATGAATCAGAGCAGAAATATGAAAATGATGTTCAGTGAAAGAGAACTGTTCCCAGACCTCTGATTTCTCCAAACCCTGAGAAAGATAATGGTTTGTAAAGAAATTGTGTGTTTATCAGCAGAGAAGCCAGTTAGCTTTAGCAACACTGGAAACAGATCGTTTCAGAGGCAGTGCCCACTGTAGCCCCATGTAGGAAAGAGAGAAGTTAAATGGCTGTAAGCCATTTCCTTTGGCTAGACTGCTCCTCCCATGAATAAACATTTGATCCATTTTACAACTCAATTCCCCTAGTTGTCCTTTTACTTTCCACTCTGATATGTCTTCAGTAAACTAAGCAGTTATGTTATCCCAAGGTTATATGTTTTTATAACAATTGTATTTTCAATAGCCATTGATTGTCTATACCAATCAGTATAAATATTGATTAATTTAAACTGCCTTTATCATTTACTATCTAAAACATGGTATTTTAATGGGAAAGATGGCACTAATAACACTCTGTGATAAATCACAAACAAAATGTCCTGAGTTAACTGGGACACACAGTCAGACTACTTTAATATACTCATGATAGATCCAAATCTGTGTCCACCAAAGAAAGATGATCCAAAAGAATGTGAAAAGTTATTAAATAATATCATTAATAACACATAAAGGTAACATGTTGCTGAATATAATTCAGAAATAGTTACAGAAATATATCAAAAGGAAACTGCAATAAATTCAGTAATTTCAGAAGGGGACTTAAAAAAAGAATATTATTGCTGATGTCAGTTGGATCTTGACTGAAAGCCAAGAATACCAGAAATATCTCTACTTGTGTTTAGTAACTATGAAGAGTCATTCATCTGTGTGAATTGACACATTGCGAGGAATGGGGATTCCAGAACACTGGACAGAAAGGTGTTCATGTAGATTCTGCTTATGAATCAAGAGGCAATTGTTTGAACAGGACAAGGGATATCGCATGTTTTAAAATTAGGAAAGGTGTGTCAAGGTTGTATCCTTTCACCATACTTTTTCAATGAGTAAATTATACAAAAAGCTGGGCTATATGAAGAATAACAAGGCATCAAGATTGATGGAAGACTTCATTAACAACCAGTGATAACATAGATGACACAAAGCCGCTACTAATCAAGATTAAGCACTACATATAGCCTTTAGTAAGGATCTCTGGTAGCATAGTGGATATAAATCGAGCTGTGAACCTCAGGGTCAGCAGTTTGAAACTACCAGCTGTTCTGTGGGAGAAAGATGAGGCTTTCTGCTCTCGTAAAGATTTACTGCCTCGGAAACCCTGTACAGGTTCTTTATGAGTCCGAACTGACTTCACGGCACATAGTAGCAACAAACATAGCCTTTAGTATGGATTGCACTTAAAGATAAAGAAAACAAGATTCCTCAAAACTGGACCTGTTTGAAACTTTAGGATAAGTGGAGAAAATATTGAATTTATTAAGGATTTCATTTTATTTATTCACAATCAAAGCCAATGGAAGCAGCAGTCAAGAAATCAAATGACATATTTCAATGGGCAAATCTGCCCCAAAACACTTGAAAGTGCTAAAACACAAATATGTCCCTTTGGGGAATAAGGTGTGCTTGAGTCAAACCATGAGATTCTCAATCACCTCATGCACATGCTGAAGTTAAATAATGAATTAAGTTGTCGTTGCTGTTAAGTGCCATAGCGTTGATTCTAAGTCGTAGTGAGTCTGCATAGGATTTCTGAGGAGCAGTTGGTGTGCCTATTTTGTGATTCAAACTGAACTTGAAGTCAAGTGTTTACCTTATGGCGCCGCATCAGGACTCCAAACAATGAATAAGTAAGATCAAAGAATTGATGACTTTAAATTACCGTGATGGCAAAAAATACTGAATATACCATAGGCTGCCCAAAGAATACACAAATCTGTCTTGGAAGAAGTAAAGGCAGAATGCTCCTAGAAGCAAGAATGACAAGAATTCGTCTCATGCGTTTTGAACATATTATCAAGAGGAACCAGTTCTTGGAAGAGGATAGTATGTTTGGAAATGAAGAGGTTCAACATCAAAGACGAAGCCCCTCAGTGAGATGGGCTGACACAGTGACTGTAACAATGGCTTAAACATAACAATCAGTTGTGTGGCACAGGATTGGGTATTGTATTATTCGGTTGTACGAAGGGTTGCTATGAGTTGGATCCAACTCAAAGCATCTAACAATGACTATAGAAAAATATAAGTCAGTGATTGGGATTTTAAAATATTCTATCCCACGTCCTCCTCAAATCTAGATTTTTCAACTAAAAACCTGTGTATCTTAGTACACACAAGTTAATAAGGTCCTAGCAGTACCAGGATTTTGAACTTTCAGCACATATAAAACCAAGTTAAGAAACAACCCTTGTAAATCTTATTATATTAAGAATTTGCAGTAATACGATGATTCAAGATAATAAATGGTTACTACTTTGCAACACACATCAAAACATTATTATCATTGTAGTATTATACAAAAGATGTTTTTAGTGTGGCTGGAAATTTTATTTTATTTTTATGCTTAGAAAGATGCACTATATAATATGAAGAGTCTTCAAAAAGTTCATGGAAAATAGAATAGAAAGATAATGGAAATTTCCCATGAACTTTTTGAAGCCCCTTCATATATACTAAAAAAAAAAAAAAAAAAAAATTGACTAACAGATATTAGATGCAAAATAAAGATAGAATTAGGAATAGAATGCATTAATAATCTAAGGGCTGCTTATAATATTTGAAAGACTAAATTCAGGTTCTGTGATATTGAAGAAGGTACTTAATGGTTAAAGTGATAATTATCCCATTTTAAAATTGGAAAAAATAATTCCTATTTGATAGGGTTATTGTGAGTGTAAGGATCCCAGAGGGTGAAGTGGTTAAATACTGGACTGCAAGTTCAGTGATTTGAACCCACCAGCCGCTCAGTGAGAGAAAAATATTGCAGTGTGATTCTGTAGATTGTTGATGTTGTTGTTGTCAGGTGCCATCGAGTCAGAATCGACTCATAGCGACCCCATGCACAGCAGAAAGAAACAATGTCTGATCCTGGGCCAACCTCACTACCGCTGCCACACTTGAGTCCATCATTGATGCCACCTGGCCAATCCATCTTGTTAGGGGTCTTCCTTTTTTTCTCTGACCCTCCACCTTACCCAACATGACATCCTTCTCCAGTGACTGTTTTTTCCAGACAATATGTCCAAAGTATGAGAGACGAAGCTTAGCCATCCTGGCCTCCAAGGAGCACTCAAATCACTCAAGTGCCATCAAATCAGGTCCAACTCTTAGCGATCCTGTATGGGGATTCCGAGGAGCAGCTGGTTGGTTGGAACTACCGACCGTGTGGTTCATAGTCCCTATAGCACCACACCAGGCGCTCAGGAAACTCTGTGGGTTACTTCTACTCTGTTTTAAAGGGTTGCTATGACCCAGAATTGAGTCAATGGCACACAACAACAGGATTTTGAGTGGATGTGTCTGTATATAAACACACACATATATGTATATATACATACATGCTGTTGCTGTTAAGTACCTCTGAGTCATTCCTGACTCATAGCAACCCTATAAAGGGTTTCTGAGGAGCAATTGGTGAGTTGAAACTGCTAACCTTGTAGTTCAAAGAGACCATGCAGTCAAGTGCTTGCTTGTCCTATAGTGCCATACTAAGACTCCGTAAATATATTTTGTTGTTCTTATATACTGATGAGTCAGATCTCACTCATAGTGACACTGTATAGTGTTTCTGAGGAGCAGCTGGTAGGTTTGAACTACTGGCCTTGTGGTTAGCAATCCAGTGCTCACCCTATAGTGCCACATCAGGACTGATATATAAAGTAATATAGGTGTGGTACTGTAGGATAAGCATTGGATAGCTAACTCACTAATTGCAAAGTCAGAAGTTCAAACCCACCAGCTACTCTTTGAAACCCTATATAGGTTGCTATGAGTCAGAACCGATTTCACAGTACACAACAGCGACAGCAACAAAAGCATATTTATGTGTGTATAAATAAACAACACACATGTATACATGAAGTCTTGGTGTGGCATTGTAGGATAAGCACTTGACCACAAGGTCATTTTGAACCACATGTTGTGGTTCAAACTCACCAGGCACACCTCAAAACCCTATACAGGGTTGCTATAAGTCGGAACTGACTCGATGGCACTTAACAACAACAGAAATACATATACACGTGTCATTGATATTAAGTGTCATCAAGTCAGTTTCAACTCATAGTGAGGGTTTCTGAGGAGCACTTAGTAAGTTTTGAACTGGAGACCTTGTGGTTCGAAGTCCAGTGCTTATCTTATCCTATAGTGCCCTCTCAGGAGTTTTATATATATATACAGGAGCTCTGGTAGCGTCGTGGTTACGAATCGGGCTGCAAACCTTAAGGTCAGCAGTTCGAAACTACCAGCTGCTCCATGGGAGAAAGATGAGGCTTTCTGCTCCCGTAAAGATTTACAGCCTCGGAAACCCTTTACAGGGTCACTATGGGTCGGAA
>NW_006408540.1:642856-652271 GCF_000296735.1 Chrysochloris asiatica
ATATATGAATCCTGGGAGCGCACTGTAGGATAAGCACTTTACCAGTAACTGCAGTATCAGCAATTTGAATGCACCAGCATTCACTCTTGGAAACTATATTGGTTCATTATAAGTCAGAACCAAATCCACAGCACACAACAACAATATACACACACACATACACATGAGGGAACTTAACAAAGTTCATGCAAAAATTCTATTATCTTGTAATTTCCTTTAACACAAATTGTTTGAAGTCCTCTCATATGCATCTACTGCTGTTGAGCCCAGTCTGATTATTAGTGACCTGACAGGACTAATCTCTTGGGTTTCCTTCCAATGCTGTAAATCTTTACAGAAGCAGACAGCCACATTTTTCTCCTATGGAACACCTGATGGTTCAAACCACCAACTTTAGGTTAGTGTCCCAACATTTAACCCATTGTTCCCCCAGGGCTCCATATATACATGGGAGGGAGTTGCTTTGAGTCAGAACTGACTCCACAGCACACACCCCCACCCCACCATCACCATTCTTCTGGTTAATTGCCAAATTATAACAACTCTGTATTGGGTTTCTGAGGAATGGTTGGTGGGTTGACTTGATGACCTTGTGGTTAGCAGTCCAGTGCTTATCCTACAGCACCACATCAAAACTCTCTCTCTTCCTCGCTCTCTAAGTACAGATGTTGGAGTCTTGGGTGGTACTGTGGATTAATGTGCTGGACAGCAAGGTCAGTTTGAACCCCAAGGTTGGGGTAAACTCACCAGTTGCTCCTTGGAAACCCTATACAAGGTCATTATGAGTTGGAACCGACACAAAGGCACATATATAGATGTTGTTGCTGTTAAGGCCCATCCAGTAAGTTCTGACTCATAGCGACCCTATATAGGGTTTCCAAGGAGTAGTTGGTGGATTTGAACCTCCAATCTTGCAGTTAGCAGTTCAGTGCTTATCCTACAGCAAGTCTTGGTGTGCTGCTGTACAATAAGCACTTGAGTGCAAGGTTGGTTTAACTGAAATATCGGCAGTTCAAACTCACTTGCTGCTCCTTTGAAATTCTCTTCAGGTTCACTAGGACTCGGAACTGACTTGACGGCACTTAACAACAACAACAACGAATACCTGTATTTACTTAGACTACAGAATTTAGAATCTGGTATCTGTTATTATACCTCATCACTGTGCAACACTACTTTCTGAGGCCTCTTGAAGGCAAGAAGCAAATCTTTCTTAGACAACGTGTTCTATTCTGCTGATTTCTTAAAACTTCTCTATCCGCCGCGTTCCAGGAAATTCACTACTCTACTATTAATATGGAGAGAACATATATCTGAACAACAATGCTTTCAGTTCTCCCTACTGCCAACAGATGGCAATAGTAGTTACTGGTTTCATGATATTTTAGATACAGAAATGCATAAATGTGTGAACTGCCTTTCAGTGTTTGTAAGTGTGGATATTTCTAGTTTATGCTAGAACCATATTCATGTAATAACATGTTTTTAATCTAGAACAGGTCAATTTGAGTAAGAGAGAGAAAGCATATTGGATGAAAAGACTTTTAAGTGTCACCTGGGGAAAAGGGCACTTTCAATTCCTGATGACTTCTCCTAGGTGACAGGAGCAATTTAGCAGACATTAGGAGTGAAATACCAGGAGTTTTAAGTATGGAAATGATGATAATGAAAGGTTCCCAGTGTGTGATTAGTATTGTTGTTAAGTGTTGTGTCCATTCCAACTCACAGTGACCCTACGCACAGCAGAACAAAATACTGCCTGGTCCTGGGCCATCCTCATAGACACTGTGTGCTTGAACCTATTGTTGCAGTCACAGTGTCAACCCATTTTATTGAGGGTCTTCATCTTTTCCATTGACCCACTACTTTACAGTGCATGATATCCTTTTCCAGCAACTGGTTTCTTCTGAGTAAATGTCCAAAATAAGTGACATCTTCATATCTTGCCATCTTCATATCTAAGGAATATATGTATACTCCCAAGACAGATTTGTTCAGTCTTCTGGCAGTCCATAGTATATTTAATATTATTTGTCAACATAATTTAAAGTCATCATTTTATTTTTCCTTATTCATTGTCCAACCTTTGTGCATGAGGAGATTGAAAATATCACAGATTTGATCAGGCACACCATAGTCCATAAAGCAATATTTTTGCTTTTTAGTACTTTAAAGATTTCTTTTGCAGTAAATTTGTTCAATGAAATATTCCATTTGATTTCTTGTATGCTGCTTCCATGCTTAATGATTGTGGACCCAACCAAATGAAATCCTTCACAACTTCAATATTTTTTCCATTTATCGTGATATTGTTTATTGGTCCAGGTTGGAGGATTTTTGTTTTCTTTATGTCAAGGTGCAATGCATGCTGAAAACAGTAGTCTGTAGAAGAAGAAGATCTTGGAAGAATGTATATATAGTTGTCCCTTGATAACTGGAGGGTTAGAGGTGCTATTCTCCTCTGCAGTGAAAAACCCAGTTATAATTTATAGACGGTTTTGAACTGTGTGGGCTCACTTACATTTGGATTTCTTTTTCCTGTTGCTATGGCAGTGAACTCTAGTGTTGTACCCATTTAAGATACTGTGTGATGCTACTCAACTCTGAGTGAGCAGTTCATCACTCCAGTTAGGCAGGATGAAGAGGTAAGGAACTGTCGAGAGGAATTATCCACATGAAGATGATTTGGAGAGATGAACTGCTGACACACAGATGATAAGAATCATACTGTGTCTTAAGCAGATACCCACATCACTTGAACTCACCACAACAGTGAAAAAAATCTGCATATAATTGGGCTCATGCAATTCAAACTTTAGTTGTTCAAGTCTAAACTGTAGTTAGAAGGTGAGAAAAGTAACAACGTACACCCTGTAAAGACAAAATAAGTCAGTCACATAAAATGCAATTAATTGGGTCATAGAACTAAGAGAAAGAAGACAATAACATGTAAAAGATTTGTGAGAAAACAAAAACAGCAACAAGGAGTGTAACACTTACTAAGTTGTTACTACCATTAAATAATGTGTTCACCTTCTAATGAATATATCATTTATTTGTCCAACTGTGGTGATTGTGTGCCGTGGAATTGATTCTGACTCATAGCAGCCCGGTACAGGGTTTCTGAGGCTATAAATCTTTACAGGAGCAGAAAGCCCCATCTTTCTCCTGCGGAACTGCTGGTAGTTTCAAACTGCTGACCCTGAAGTTAGCAGCCTGATTCATAACCACTACGCTACCAGAGCTCCTTTGTCAAATTGTATTGAGAGAAAATATAAAGTACTCTAAAAATTTATAATATTTATAATACACTGGTCATAAGATGAGGAGTTCTCATATAGTACTGTAGGATAAACTGTTAACCAGAAGGTTGGTGGTTCAAACCCACCAGCTACATCTTGGAACCCTACAGGGTTGCCATGAGTCAGAATGAACTCCACAGTATTAATTAACAACTAGAAGAAATGATGAAATAAAAGGAATGAACTGAAAATTTCAAAGGCCAACTAGAGAAGATAATATAAAGTATTAGAATGAAATGTGCAAAGACCAAAAGTTAGAAAATGAAAAGAGAAAAATGTGTTTAGCATTTCTCAAGTTGAGAGAAATAAATAAAAAATGTAAGCCTACAGTTGCAATATTAAAGCATTCTCTGGGTAAAACACTGAATGATGAAGTAAACATCAAAAGAAGAGAGGAGATTATCAAGGTGTGCATAACTCCCTAGTGTTACCAAGGGTGGGAGATAAAAGATGAGTAAATTACTAACTATAGGATAGATACTTGGGTGAAGGAGATAGCAATATGCAGTAAGGGGGAGGTCAGTAAAAAAGGATGAAGTTGGGAAAACACTGGAAGGAATGCAGACATTAAAGGTAGCAGAGGTAGTTACTGTTGTCTACACAGTCATGCAATAATGGAAATCTACAAGTGAGTGGAGCCTGGTGTGGTACTGTAGGATAAGCACTGGACTGCAAACTACAAGGTTGGTGTTTCAAACCCACCAGCCGCTTCTCAGAAACCCTATACATGGTTATTATGAGTTGGAACCAACTCGATAGCACTTAATAACAATATAAGTGAATATCTGGATGGACAGGCAGGCTGAATGGGTGTGGGAGGGAGAGTGGTATGATACCCACAATTGTATACTCATATATGAGCTGGGCTGCGAAATACAAGGTCAGTAGTTCAAATCTACCAGTCACTTAACAGGGAAAAGATGAGGCTTTCTGCTCCTGTAAAAATGTACAGCCTCAGAAACCCTATGTACAGGGTCACTATTAGTCGGAACCAATTTGTTGGCATATAACCGCCACCTATTACCTTAAGTTTGACAGGGGATATTTCTACATACAAGGTTGCTAACCACAAAGTTAGCAGTTGGACTACACCAGATGCTCTGTGGGAAAAAGATGAAATTTTATGCTCCCATAAGTATTTACAGCCTCAGAAACCCTACACAGGGTCACTATAAGTTGGAACTAAATGGACAGCACACAACTACCATTTAGCTATGCTGTAAATGTATCTATGAATGTATTTCAAAGTTGTGAAAATGTTTTATACATAACCAACGATCTTGAGGGAATGTGTTACTCAGTTTGGGGGCTCAGGACCATGGTATCAGCATACACCAAGGTCAATTAAGATAACGGAGTCCACTCAAACAATACACTCTGGTGAGGCTGGTGTCTTACAAGCTCACGAGCAGCCATCTAAGATGCAACTATTTGTCTCACCATCTGAGACAAAGAAATGTGAAGAAAATCTAAGACACATGAAACAATTTGTGCAATAGACAAATGAACCAATCAATCATCAACTTCCATGTTCCTGAGACCAGAAGAATTAGATGGTGCTCAGATATGACTGCCTACTGCTCTGAAAAGGATCACATAAGACAAAAATTTGCAATGAAACTCAAAATCTTAAAAAAAAAAGACCATGCTTACTGCTCTGATAGAGACTGGTGGCCCTTAGCCACCTTTGTTGTTGCTATTAAGTTCCGTTGAGTCAGTTCTGACTCATAGACACCCTGTATAGGCTTTTCAAGGCATGGCTGGTGAGACTGAACTGCTGACCTTGTGGCTCAAACTGACCTTCCTTGTTGTCCAGCGGATTAATCCACAGTGCAAGTCATCCCCATGAGTCAAGTTTCAGCCAAACAATAGACAGGTCTATAAGGAGAGGAATAACACTAGGCACTTACACACACCTTAGAATAGTCAACCATTTGAGATCAAAAGAACAGCATTTGTCCAAGGACACCATTCAGAAGGGTTAGGAAAGAAGGAGGATTGGAAACTATAAATACAGAGAGGAAGTGGGATAAGTGATGTTACTTTGTGGGGATTGCAATCAATAAAACAATGAGTATGAATTGTTGAATGTAAAGCTGATTTGCTCTGTATACCTTCACCCAAATCACAATAAAAGTTGTATATAAGGCTAATATGAGTCAGATCCTACTTGAATACACCTAATATCAAGAACAACATTCATATGATATTTACAATATTTTTATATAATATGATAGAGCATGGTGGCTCAGTACAATTAACACTGGACTGTGAACCACAAGGCCATCAGTATGAGTTCACCAGCCATTCCATTGGAGAAAGTTGAGACTTTTTCATCCTGCAAAGATGTACCACTTCAGACACCCTATATAGGGTCACTAGTAGTCAGAACCAACTTGTGACACATAATTTAATAAATAGAGCAACAGCAATAACATATACTATAATATGAGCCTTAGAGTGGTATTGTAGGATAAGCACTGGACTAGTAACAGCAAGATTGGCAGTTTAAACCCACCAGCCACTCTCAAAAACTCCATAAAGGAGTGCTCTGAGTAGGAAGTGACTCAAAGGTATACAACAACAATAATACCAACATATAGTATAATAAGGGACCCGTTAGCGAAGGCTGGTAACTACAAGGTCATCAGTGGAAATCTGCCAGCCAATCTGCAGGAGAAAGGTGGGACTTCCTGCTCCTGTAAAGATTTGCAGCCTCAGGAAATCCATACAGGGTCATCATGAGTTCGAATCAACACAACAGCATATAACAACCACCTTATAATATAATATTTATAATTTGTGATAAGTGAAACCCATCTTTTAGTAGGGAAATAATGCTATGAATATGGTATTAAGGAATTTAACTATAATCTGTGGTGTAACAGCTCAGAGAACCTTTGGCAGTGTCTAAAACTGCTTCTCATCACTGTGGCACATATACATTTAGAATGGCACCTGGTATCAATCCTGATTCAGAAATCCCACAGAAATGCAAAAATACTCATGTTGAGAGCTATCAACGATACCTGCTGTTCCTAAGCTTTATGAGTGGTGTATGTTGTGTGTAAAACGCCTTTTACAATTATCACTAAGGAGTTTAACAAGCCTTGGCAGGACTTGAATAGATTCCGTTTTCCCAAGAAGTACTGAATATGGAAGTGCCATATTATTTTAATGATTTTTTTTTTTGCCTCTCAAGAAAGTATACCATGTATATCTTTGTTTAGAATGAAGAAAATGGCTTCTGCAGAGAATATGGCTCCTGCAGAGAATATGCTCCAGGATTATATAACATTCAAGGAATTTTTGATATTCCTTTAGAAAAAATACCATTAAAAACACTTGCTTCCTACATACATCTGTTTTTTTCTGAAGTTTTCATATTCTTCTTGCCTATGTATGTGCTGAATCACACAAATTCTAAGATGTAGGTAATGACAAATATTAGTCTGCTGCTGTTATTAAGTGCTCTTAAGTTGATTCTGACTCATAGTGACCCTGAATAAAGTTTACAAGTATCAACTATGGGTTTTGAACTGCTGAACTTGAGATTAGCAGTCCAGCTGCGTATCCTACAGTACCACATCCGGACTCCAATATTAGTCTAGTAGTGTTCATATTATACAGATTTGCTTAGCTTATTTTAAATCCAAATAAAAACTATATGTAAAGTAATATGATTAATAAAAATTTGACATTAAAAACCAATTGTGATTAGTGACATTGCATTTCATTCTACTTAGTGAAGAATTTATCCATAAAGAGGTGAGATTCTAGAAAAAAAATATAATTATTGTTCTTGTATTCTAAATAAAACTGATAACTTGACCAGATAATAAGTATGATCTATAAATTAAAATTAGGGACAATTAGGAAATATACAATTATATTATCAGGAAGCACACTATCTTCACGGAATGTTTTGTTACTTTATAAACCCTAACAGTCAATGGTCAATGAAAGCTCATTTGAAAGATTTCATTTTTTTTTATCTAATTAATTTGATAAGAATAAAGCAATGATAATTTAGTAAATATTATGAATCATGTATTTTTTAAATTGGAGCCCATAAATATTTGATATATTTTGAAATAGTCTTGTTTCTGGGAAAATCTATACATATTTCTATTATGTGCATATATACCCAATATTCCACATATGTGCTTATTTCAGCAAATTTTA
Source organism: Chrysochloris asiatica (assembly GCF_000296735.1). Classification (NCBI taxonomy): domain Eukaryota; kingdom Metazoa; phylum Chordata; class Mammalia; order Afrosoricida; family Chrysochloridae; genus Chrysochloris; species Chrysochloris asiatica. The sequence goes on from NW_006408540.1 coordinate 650,344, forward strand.
GATTATACCTAGTTCATGGGTGCTGCAACTGATTAATGTGCTTGACTGCTAAACAAAAATTGGTGGTTCAAATCTATCCAGAGTTTCCTCAGTAGGCAAGTCTGGCTATCCACTTTTAAAAATAATCAGCCATTGAAAATCCTACTGATCAGAATTGTAATCTTACATACACTATGAATCAGAGTGAAATCAATAGCAACTGGGAAACCATTGGAATATAGACAAAAACTCATTATAATAAAATATTTCAATTTTTGGTTTGTTTCTTCAATCCTGGCTGTCTGACAAATTATTTAATCTCTGAGATCATCTGCATCTTCAACTGTAAAATAGCATCATCATTAATTGAGAGATCCTTGAAAAGACGATACATATTTCTGTTTACATGCCAAACGTTGGTGCTCAATTACTGGTAGCTATTAATAGTACATGAAAGTGAGATAAACAACTTCTACCCTATTCCTAAAAAGAAATTCAGAAAGAAGAACCTAGGATCATAGCCACACCGCCATGAGAATGGTTTTCACATCACTGGCAGCCTTTTACTGACTTCCTTACTCATTCAGTGCTTTTATATGTCGCATGCGGAGACAAAAGCAGTCATGCAGGTTTTAATAATGCTACATTAGATTCACAGAATCAGAGATTTTATAAAGTCAGACAAAGATCTGTCAGTTTTTATACAAACATTGGCAAAACACACATTTTCATTAAGCTTTCCCAACTAGCACTTCACTTCGGGAAGAATAGGAAGACATACAGAATCAGTACGCGTACTGTAGGATGGAATTTAGTTTTGGCTTTCTCTCCTTCAATGGCTTTGTTTTGGTACTGACCTAATTTCTGTACTAATTTATAAGGTTTATGGTTGCTTTAGTCTCTGCTCAGTTCATACCTCATCCTTACTCCAAGTCCCTCAGGGGCTGACTCAGGGAGTAATGCAAATAACATCATCAGCAAACTACATTCAGTTAGCTGTTCATTATTCAGCAACAGCTGATCCACTTTGTGGATTTCCCATGCCCTTCTTTTGTACACCTCCTCAATTCTACCACCTTTCTTTTGATGATTTCACTGCTCATTATCACCTCCACCAAAAGTGAGAAGGAAGAATGTGAAATTCAAATGAGTCAAAAGTGACTTTTAAAGAAATATTTTGTGGGTAAGGAGAGAAAGTTGAAAATGTTAACTAAAATTAGACCTCGGATTTTCTCATGACTTCATCCATCCATCCACATATATCCCTGTTAAAGTGATATAATGGTAACTGAGTTCTGAAAATAAAAGTACCACTCAACCCCTATAATATCCCTTCCTGTTGCACTGTAGGAGAAAAGAGGAGCAGTGTGAAGTCTACACACAGCCTTTTCTAAATATAACACATACAAACACACACACACACACACACACACACACACACATATATAAGTACCATGGACTGCCAGAAGAACTAATCTGTATTGAAGAAATAGTGAGGATGCTCTTTAAACGTCAGGATGGCGAGACTTCATCTATCATAATTGGGACATGTTATTGGGAGGGATCAGTAGCTGGAGAAGGACATCATGTTTGGTAAAGTGGAGGGTCAGAAAAAAATAGGAAGACCCCTAATGAGATGGATTGGCACAGTGGCAGTAGCAATGGGCTCAAGTGTAACTATTATGATGATGATGCAAGACTTGACAGTATTTCTTTGGGTTTGTTTCACTGGATTGTGCATAAGGTCACTGTGAGCTGGAACAAACTTGATGGTACCTACAAATAACATACACATATGGAGTCCTGGTGTGGCACTATAGGATAAGCGCTGGACCACAAGGTCAGTTTGATATTCAAAGTCAGTGGTGCAAACCCAATAGCCAATCCTTAGTAGCCCTATACAGGATCTCTATGAGTTAGAACTGACTTGATGGCACTTAACAACTATA
>NW_006408540.1:652429-671534 GCF_000296735.1 Chrysochloris asiatica
TGTTGTAGGACAATCACTGGACTGCTATCGCTCCTTGGAAACTCTATACAAAGTGTTATAATTGTAAATGACTGGATAGCACTTAACAGTTTATATATATGCAGAGAGAAAATGAGACAGCTTTGGTAGCATAGTGGTTACAAGTTGGACTGCTAATCTCATGGTCAGCAGTTCAAAACTACCAGAGGTTCTGAGAGAAAAAGATGAGGCTTTCTTCTCCTGTAAAAAAGATTTACAGCTTCAGAAACCCTATACAGGGTCACTATGGAGTCAGATATCAGAAAGTCATTTGCACGCACACATTACAGAGTAGTACATGTGTTATGTCGTGTTGTCTCTGGAGTTTTTATAGAAAACCGAAACAGAGAGACACAATAAGTTGTCTGAAGTCACACAGTAACTTAGCAACAACTTAGGCAATGGGATCCAAATTTCCTGGCTTAGCTAATTATACCATCTATTGTATCAAGTTGTTTTCCTAATGTATAGAAAAAAAATAGTACTGGGAGGCATGAAATCTAACTATTCTAGACTGAATTTTTGTAAAACACCTGGGAAGCAGGCCCAGAGCAATGGAGACATCTGAGACGTCCCTAAGTATTATTTTCAAAGGTCTAATAGAACAGACACTCTCTAAGACATGTTTAGAAAGAAATATGTGACACCAGATGGTAGGTCACACGGTTGAAATATAAGGAAGAACAGTTTGGGAATGCTTTCAAATGCTCAGAAACAAAGTACATCAGAAAGAAGTTATTAAATCTTGTGTGTGTGCGTGTAATTGGGATGCAAATGTATTTGGAGTGTAAACCTATGGAATGTTGCTGTTGTCAGATGCCATCGAGTCGGAACCAACTCATAGCGACCCCATGCACAGCAGAACGAAACAATGTCCGATCCTGGGCCAACCTCACTACCACTACTCAAGTGCTGCCACACTTGAGTCCATCAATGATGCCACCTGGCCAATCCATCTCATTGGGGTCTTCCTCTTTTTCTCCTACCCTCCATCTTACCAAGCATGATATCCTTCTCCAGTGACTGTTCCCTCCTGACAATATGTCCAAAATATGAGAGACGAAGTTTAGCCAGCTTGGCCTCTAAGGAGCACTCTGGCTGCACTTCTTCCAAAACAGGTCTACTGGTTCTTTTGGCAGTCCATGGCACTTTCAGTATTGTCCTCCAACACCACAATTCAAAGGCATCAATTCTTCTACGATCTTCCTTATTCACTGCCCAGCTTTCACATCCATATGAGGTTATTGAAAATACCATGGCGTGGGTAAGGCACACCTTAGTCCTCAAGCTGACATCTTTGCTCTTCAACACTTTAAAAAGTTCCTGTGCAGCAGATTTGCCTAATACAATACGTCATCTGATCTCTTGACTGCTGCTTCCGTGAGTGTTGATAGTTGATCCAAGAAGAATGAAGTCCTTGACAACTTCAAGCTTTTCTCTGTTGATAAAAATGTTTATTGGTGAGGATTTTTGTTTTCTTGACATTGAGATGTAATCCATACCAAAGGCTATGCTCTTTATCTTCATCAGTAAATGTTTCATGTAAGTCCTCTTCACTTTCAGCAAGCAAGGTTGTATCATCTGCATATCGCAGGTTGCTAATGAGTCTTCCTCCAATCCTGACGCCATGTTTTTCTTCATAAAACCCAGCTTCTCGTATTATTTGCTCAACATACAGGTTGAATAAATATGGTGAAAGAACACAACCTTGTCGCACACCTTTCCCAATTTTAAAACATTCATTGTTCCCATGCTTAGTTCGAACAACTGCTTCTTGGTCCAGGTACAGATTTCTCAGAAGTACAATTAAGTGTTCAGGAATACTCATACTTCACAATGTTGTCCAAAGCTTGTCATGATCCACACAATCTAAAGCCTTTGCATAGTCAATAAAGTATAGGTAAACATCTTTCTGATATTCTCTGCTTTCAGTCAATGGAGTACCATTGCTTAAATATTCATAATGGAAGAGTAATGACAAGTATTTCCATTAAGAGTTTGAAATATGACATGCAGGTATTGCCCTAAATTCTTCCAAGTAAGTGTAGTCTTGATGAAAGACTTCCATGAAAGTACTTCACAACCACAACAGTAACATAAAGCAAAATCCCATTGCTTTGGAATCCATTCAGATTCCTAGGCACCTCTAGAACAAAGTGAAACTACCCAATAGGGTTTCCATAATCTGGATGGAAGCAGATTGCCTTAGCTTTCTCCCTTGGAACAGTTGATGAATGTCAACCCAGACCTTTCAGTTATTATCTGAATGTTTAACCACTAAACTTACAGTAAAGGAGATTATAAATGTCTCTAAACCTCATTCCAAGAAAGTGTTTAATTCACATCTTTCAATTTGCATGAACAGCTTTTCTATAATTTATAAGTATGTGCTTTTTAGAAATACTCTAGAAAAAATATTGCTGAATGTATTGGTTTGAATTGCTTACTAACTTTACTGAGGGGAGGAACAGTGCAGGATATGTTCAGAAATGTAATATTCTACTGATATGTGAGGGACATACACCTTACAACAGTGCTTCCATATAAAAACATCCATTGTAAGTAGAGACAGATATATAAAAGAGTCCCTGAAAATTAAAGACAGTTAAGGAAATAATTACAAAGAGTTAGAGCTGCAGGTTAACACGCTGGACTGCAAGGTTGATTTCAACCAGAAGGTTGGCAGTTTAAGTTCACCAGCTGCTCTTCAGAAACACTATATAGGGTAGCTGTGAGTCAGAACTGACTAGATGGCACTTAACAACAACAACAACAAATGTCAGTTTTAGTTGGACTATCTTACAATATAGCAAACCAAACCAAACCCATAACCTTAAGAGTAAAACTGCCCCATTGGATTTCTACAGATATAAATGGGCAGACTGCCACATCTTGCTTCCATAAAGCTCAAAAAGCTGACCTTCTAGTTACCCAGAGCGTAACCACTGTACCACTTTAAAATACAGCCCTTGTGTCTTATCCTTACAAAAGAAGGTAAAACTAAGGAAAGAAAAGCTTATATATCACCAAAATAAAGGCGAGTGATCTTAACCTATTGGAATAGCATGATCCTCCAAGAAGTATGCACCCTCCTGCTGTGGCATCTGTATAGATACAGAATAAATTAAGATTACAGACTCAGCCTGAACATACTATCACAACTGACTTATTGCCTAAATCTGGCCATGTGCCCCAAACTCCTGGAAGCTGTGGCTATTGTGTGAAGACTTAAATTAACCACACTCCAGAGCAGTTTGCTGTGATTCTTGGAATCAGATACAGCTCAACTAAAGAACATCTAAGTTAATATTTATCAATTATAGGAAAAGTTCATCTGTAGGGAAGAATTGGCAGCTAAAAAGTCAGGAAAGGAAAATCCTACTTCCCTGATTAGGGTTGGCTTATTGGCTGTATAATGCCTTAGATCCAGGTGTGTGTTTGTACCACAATAACAGCACTCCACTTTCACTGTAAAGAATACAAAGGAGCTGATGTGATTGCCACATTCATATTAGAGGAATTTTTGCTTGTGAACTCCATGCAGTCTCATTTCTACAGTAACAAGCAGTTGTACACATCAGGTATTTTGATGCATTCTGCTTTAAATATTAAAAATTTTAAATGTTTTTCTTAAATAATTTTAAAAAATACTTACCTGTAGGCTAAGCATTAGACCACTGACAGGAAGGTATGTGGTTCAAACCCATCAGCCAGAAAACCATGAGACTGTCTACTGTAAAGATTTATAGTCCCAGAAATCCTGAATAGAATAACTATGAGTTTGAATCCCCTTGATGGCAGTGGGTGCCTCTTTAATATTTTGGACTCTGTCTCAGGTATTAGCTGAAATGAGGAGACAATAGAATAGTTAAGAAGCAGAACAATTAGCTCAGTCAAGCAATTTATATTCTAGTGTATTGGTAGAAGAGGAAAATAAAAGAGGCTCCTATTGCAAGTATAGGGATGTCAGAGGTTTTTCTCTGATGAAAATGGGAGCTTTTTTTTTTTTTTTTTTTCCAGGTTCAGTCACTGGTCACTTAGCAGGCAGGGTTTTGTGTTCAGGCAGGATTTCTGGTAGCCTAGTGATAAACAGAATCATGCACTATGGGAAAGACCTAGAGATCTTTTTCCATACTTATTTGCCACCCTGCAGTTCAAGAAGTGTTTCACAGTCTTAATGCACTGGAATCTCCCACAGACCTGATTTTATAATAGAGGAAACACAGCCCCAAAGATTCCTGGAATCCAGGTCACACGGCTATTTTGTGTCAGAATCAGTGGAAATATACAAACATTTTACATCATATTCCAGGATTCCTTTAGAAATCACCACTCTTCCTATGTAAACATTCCAGGTAGGGAAATGTTTATGTGTGTGTTAAGAAGCTGGTGGCACAGTGGTGAAGGAGTTGGCTGCATGAATACAGCTGGTTAGCAGGAAAAAAATGTGGCAGTCTACCTCCGAAAAGATTATGATCTTGGAAACCTTGTGAGGCAGATCTACTGTGTCCCAAGAAGTTACAATGAGTGGGCATCCTTTGGGTTGCAGTGGGTTATATACATTTGTGTCTATTCATCACTTGTAAAGTACCCTCGACTTCAATGAATGTCCTGGAAAACAAATAAATAAATAAAGCACCCCTTAGAGAAATATGCTTAAAGTGGTTGCATGCAGAACCACTTGTGTTACAGCACAATTGTTCCGACTTTCCCCCTTGTTTATTGCCCTAGTCCCAAAGCCTTGCTGCCTCTGAACTCAGAGAACCAGGCAGACATCCAGAGTCACTTGCGCCTACAGCTAGGAAGCCGGCAGAAGCTCTGGCTTCATCACCAACAAAGATGATTTAAAATTGGAGCATTTCGAAACCTTTCCCGAAGTCGTGTATTTGCTTTTCTGGTTCACACCACATTGCAAAGAAGTTGACATATCTTCCCTCCGCAGAGGAAAGTGCATTTTCTTTCTGTGAGCAAACATTGCCAAATCCTAGTCTCTCCGAAAAATTGGTGGCAGAACGGGCGTTTGGGGACCGCACCTGTGATTTCTTTGTTGTGTCCCCTCTCTCCTCTGCATGTTCGGATACAAATGCGGGCTTTTTTTTTTTTTTTTTTTTTAATGCCCCTCCTTTGCTCGCAACCTGTAGACGTGAGTTCTGAGTGGTGCTGTGAAGCAGGAGGCTGGCCAGGCGCTCGCTCGGGTGCCTGTCCCGGAGACGCCTCGTCGCAGTCTTAACAGGCAGGTCTCCCATCCCCGCTTCTCTGGCCGGGGTCTGGAAGTACTCACGCATGGGCAAGAAACTATGACTGTGCCCTTATTCTCCCTAACCTTTCTCTTCTCATTAGCATCCGTCCTTAATTGAAGAGCCAGTGACTATTGGCTGAAGTTCCCAGCGATTTGCATGAATTGAGGGAGTGTCTTCTGCCGCCCTCCTGTCAGGAGCGCGCTGACTGCAGCCTCCCTGGGAATGCGCGGTCGAGGGAATGCGCGCAGCTCCAGGGCCCTGGCAGCGAGCTGGCGCCCAGCGACCTGGCACCCGCGCCTGGATATGGGGCATTTACAACGTCCCAGGAGCAGTACCAGCCACAGGAACCTGCAGGTAAGGGTTGAGGTCCAGGAGTCCCAAGGCCCGACAAGTTGCAATACTGGAATTCACTTCCAATATCTTGGTGGTGTTTCAAACCTTTCACCTTAATTCGAACTTCAAAGGATGGATGGAGGAAGGGAAAGTGAGTTTGGGCTAACGTGTCTTCATTTTAGCAAGAAGTGGGGAAGCCTTTGGGTTGAGAAAGGAAGTTTCTGAAGCAGCAATGGAGACAGATGGGATGGGGGGATGGGGTGCGCTCAATCCACTCTAGATATCGGGGTTGAGAGATCTTTCTGGCTGCAGACATTTGGCTACGACTGTCTACTGAAATTGACAAATTGTTTTTGCATAATCATTTCTGAGTTTACTTCTCTTTCTTTAAGGGAAGGGAATTTAGGAGGTCTTGAAAGGGGATGGGGATACAGCTGCTTTCGGTTTGATTTTTGATGCGTGCTATAATGAAAAGCTCTTATTCAGATCTAAGGTGTTTATTTGTGCTTATGTGTGGGGTACTATTTTTCCATATAATTACTGTTGTTGTAATTGTTATCTTTATTGGTCTCATGGTAGAGGATGTAACACATTTCGCGTTCTAAGACCCTGTTGATAAAACTATTCCAATAGGAGGTCAATGGCCCACCTTTCAGTCCTCTCTACTATCACCCCCTCCCTCCTTAGTCCTGTCCAAGCTGCTTCCCTGTCGCGTTGCGCAGTCCCAGAGAGGAAGTCTTCTCCCCTCCCGCTGGTGTTTTATAGAAATGCTTTATGTTTGAAATTGGGAATGTTAGCTGTATGACGATGGTAAATGAAGAGGGTGGTTTGGGGAGGACGGCACACACAGAAAGTGAACAGAAAAAAATTAAGTTTGGGAGACAGTGCTGTTTCATAGATCTCTCCTTTGCAGCGAGTTTCTTCTTCACCCCCTCAGAGAACAGAATTTGCTCCGAAGAATAGGGATGGGCGCAGCATTGACCCTAGGGGCACTGGTTTCTGACTCCATTCTCTGTGTTTCCCCGTGTGTAATGAGCCTTCTCCCCTCCCCCCACTCTAGCATCTGTTTATGTTTTTCCTCTTCGTGGGACCCTTCAACTGCCTCGCGAGCTACAGCCGGGCTACGGAACTCCTGTACAGCCTGAACGAGGGACTACCTGCCGGGGTGCTAATCGGCAGCCTGGCTGAGGACCTGCGGCTGGTGCCCCGGTCCTCCGGGAGCCAAGACCAGCGACCACAGGCGTCTGAGAGCGCCAGCATTGAGCGGAACCCGCCTCTCTCCTTCAGCCTGGCATCCCGAGGACTGAGTGGCCAGTACGTGACACTGGACAATCGTTCCGGAGAGCTGCACACTTCTGCCCAGGAGATTGACCGAGAAGCCCTGTGTCTGGAAGGAGGAGGAGGGGTTACCTGGGGCGGCAGCCTCTCCATCTCTTCCTCCCCTTCCTCTGACTCCTGCCTTTTGCTTCTGGATGTGCTGGTTCTGCCTCAGGAATACTTTAGGTTCGTGAAAGTGAAAATCGCCATCAGGGACATCAATGATAATGCCCCACAGTTCCCCGTTTCCCAAATTTTGGTATGGATTCCAGAAAATGCACCTGTCAACACCCGGCTGGCGATAGAGCATCCTGCTGTGGACCCAGATGTAGGCACTAATGGGGTACAGACCTACCGATTACTGGACTACCATGGGATGTTCACCCTGGACGTGGAAGAAAATGAAAACGGGGAGCGGACCCCTTATCTTATCGTCATGGGAGCTTTGGACAGAGAGACCCAGGACCAGTATGTGAGCATCATCATAGCCGAGGATGGAGGATCTCCACCACTTTTGGGCAGTGCCACCCTCACCATTGGCATAAGTGACATTAATGACAATTGTCCTCTCTTTGCAGACTCACAAATCAATGTCACAGTGTATGGGAATGCTACCGTGGGCACCCCTATTGCAGCTGTCCAGGCTGTGGATAAAGACTTAGGGACCAATGCTCAGATCACCTACTCTTATAGTCAGAAAGTTCCACAGGCATCTAAGGATTTATTCCATCTGGATGAAACCACTGGAGTCATTAAACTTTTCAGTAAGATTGGTGGAAGTGTTCTGCAGACACACAAGCTCACCATCCTTGCTAATGGGCCAGGCTGCATCCCCGCTGTGATCACTGCCCTGGTGTCCATTATCAAAGTCATTTTCAGACCACCTGAAATTGTCCCTCGGTATATAGCAAGTGAGATAGATGGTGTTGTTTACTTGAGAGAACTGGAACCAGTTAACACTCCAATTGCTTTTTTCACCATAAGAGATCCAGAAGGTAAATACAAGGTGAATTGTTATCTGGATGGGGAAGGGCCATTTAGGCTCTCTCCCTACAAACCATATAATAATGAATATTTGCTAGAAACCGCAAAGCCTATGGACTATGAACTACAACAGTTTTATGAAGTAGCTGTCGTGGCCTGGAACTCTGAAGGATTTCATGTCAAAAAAATTATTAAAGTGCAACTTTTAGATGACAATGACAATGCTCCTGTTTTCCTTCAACCCCTGGTAGAACTAACAATTGAAGAAAACAATGCACCCAATGCCTTTTTGACTAAGCTGTATGCTACAGATGCTGACAGTGGAGAGAGAGGCCAGGTTTCGTATTTTCTTGGAGCTGATGCTCCGTCCTACTTTTCCTTAGACAGTGCTACCGGAGTCCTAACAGTTTCTACTCAACTAGACCGAGAAGAGAAAGAGAAGTACAGGTACACAGTTAGAGCTGTTGACTCTGGAAAGCCACCCAAAGAATCAGTTGCTACCGTGGCTCTCACAGTGCTGGATAAGAATGACAATAGTCCTAGGTTTATCAACAAGGACTTCAGCTTTTTTGTGCCAGAAAACTTTCCGGGATACGGGGAAATTGGAGTAATCAGTGTCACAGATGCTGACGCTGGACAGAATGGATGGGTGGCTCTCTCCGTGGTGAACCAAAGTGATATCTTTGTTATAGATACAGGCAAGGGCATGTTGAGAGCTAAAGTTTCATTGGACAGGGAGCAACAAAGCTCTTATACTTTGTGGGTTGAAGCCATTGATGGTGGTGAGCCTGCCCTATCCTCTACTGCAAAAATCACAATTCTTCTTTTAGACATCAATGACAACCCTCCTCTTGTCTTATTTCCTCAGTCGAATATGTCTTACCTTTTGGTTCTGCCGTCTACTCTCCCTGGCTCCCCAGTTACAGAAGTCTATGCTGTGGACAAAGACACAGGCATGAATGCCGTCATAGCTTATAGCATCATAGGGAGAAGAGGTCCAAGACCTGAGTCCTTTAGGATTGACCCCAAAACTGGCAACATTACTTTGGAAGAAGCATTGCTGCAGACAGATTATGGACTCCATCGCTTACTGGTGAAAGTGAGTGATCATGGCTATCCAGAGCCTCTTTACTCCACTGTCATGGTGAACCTCTTTGTCAATGACACTGTCAGTAATGAGAGCTACATTGAAAGCCTTTTAAGAAAGGAACCAGAAATTAATATAGAGGAGAAAGAACCACAAATCTCAATAGAACCAACTCACAGAAGGGTAGAGTCTGTGTCTTGTATGCCCACGTTGGTAGCTCTATCTATAATCAGCCTGGGTTCCATCACACTTGTAACAGGGATGGGTATTTACATCTGCTTACGGAAGGGGAAAAAACATCGCAGGGAAGATGAAACTTTGGAAGTACAAATTCCACTGAAAGGAAAAATTGACTTATGTCTGAGAGAAAAGAAACCGTTGGATATTTCTAATATTTGATATTTCAGTGTAAGCGACACTTCTTTAACTAATTTTGGATAGTCTTCACTACCGAAACGAGTAGTTGATGGCAGTTCCAATGAAGGACAACTAATTTATAACTTATATTATATTGTAAATAGCTGTTTACAGGTTTTTAAATTCAAATTCAGATGTTATAAGACGTGTACAGCATTTTTTAAATGAGAATTAATACTACCAGCTGTAGAAATGTTTAAAAAATGCTTGGACATCATTTGCAGCTTCCATACACCAAGCAGATGATTCATAAAACCTGAGAGAAAGGTAAGACTATGGTACGTTAGTTTTTTTGTCTAAAAAGTCCTTTAACCACAAGAGGGCATCAGCTGCCCCTTTGCAGGGAATTGTTTGAGGTATTGTACATGACAAGAGTTGTACATGAAATAAATGAAAGAGTATATTTTAAATATATTGTTTTTAGCATTTAACAAATCTGAAATTAAAGTAAGTTTTATTTGCCCTACTTAAATGTATGATAAGAGGGAAAAGAAATGCATTTTTAAACAGAATGTTTATTACCTCATGAGTACATCATGTATCATTTGAAAGAGAAGATATTAAAAAAAATATTTTTTAGCAAGGATAAAAAACAAAACAAAACATTGCTATGTGTTAAAGTTTTTACCTGCTGAAGAGTATTTCATTTCCTCTATACTCAAATTGTTTTCAGTTTGCTTTACCTCCACACTTGCTGTTATTACAGGGGGAAATATATATATTCTTCCTTACAGAAAATGGAACTAGAAATTTTGCCCAGGAAAAACAGCCAGAAGCAAAGATGTGTTTTGATTCTTAGTTGCTTCATAGGTATTCATGACATTATGGTGTTTATATAGCTTGTGAGTAGTACTTTAAACTTGGGTTGCATATTAGATTTTTGTATGCTTAACCTCCTCCATCACTTAAGAAAATAAAAATCATATTAAAACCGAATTATTCTAGAAACTAGTGTAAACTGATGGCCATTTTAGTTGGGCATTTTTAATGAAAGTTATATTTTTATTGTTGTTGAGTTTTGTTGAATACCGTTCTGGCTTCCTTTCTTTGGCTTTGGAGTAAGTCCAAGAGTTTATTTGTAAGCCCAGAAGTAGATTTCTTAGATAACTTATCTTTTACTGAGTCCTTTGTAAAGAAGAAGTCTGGTTCATCAGTGACTGATCACTTGCACTTCATTGTATGAGCTGGAATTTATTTCATATGAGAGCTATCACAAAGTTGTCTGTATAAACAAGGAATGTGTTAGCTTAAACTGGATCATTTACTTTTTGTCATCAAGCGTCTGTATTGAACCAAAAGTGTTTATATGTCTGCAAATTAAAGCTATATATTTTCATAATTTCTTTCTCATTTTTACCATTTTGTATCTGAACAAGGACTTGTCCTTTCACTGAAGTGCCTATTATTGGCATCCATTTGCTTTTAGGGGTAAATGTAGATGAATCCAAAGTTTTCCCTTATGCTAAAGAGTATGTTGAACTAATTTGTGATTCAATTAAATATGGAGAAACTAATAAATATATATGTAATTGTAGGCATGTATGTAATGGAGAGTATGCCTATGTTTGAAAGAAGTCCATAGGAAGATTTACACTTATACATGAGTTTATATATACTGATTTATGATAAATTGAGTATCAATTATAAATATTCATTTAGTACAAATTCTCTCTTAGCTGTGTTACAATAACTTCCAACATTTTAAAAATAAAACTACGATGCAAAAACTATTTTTTAAAGATTTCAAGCAAATGTCTACAACCTTTGAAATTTATATTAACTTCTTTTCTCCTTGTCTTCAGTTTAACTATTTAAGCAAGTACAATAATGAGAATGAAGCACTATTGTTTGTTTTAAAATATATATATATTTTTTCACTTGAAAGTCCATTTATATGAGAAAGACCTGAGATAAGAGAGGATGATCATTTATCCCACAAACTTTGCATTCAAAATGGATTTACAGCAGTGGAGGAAACCAGAGTCTACAAGTCATTTTCTACTTCTTAATTTTCTTTTCTCAAAGAAAGCAACTACTTATGAAACCAGTGGTACTATTAAGAACAAAATAATAATAATTCCCCATAAGTACAATGGTATGACCTACAATTTTATAGCCTATTCATTTCGAAATTTGAAGAAGGTTTATGTGTTTGGGGTAAGAACTTGGTCTTCCGCATGAAAAATGTCTATAACATTAATAAAAGGACATATTTCTGAAGAGCTTCTTGTGGAAAAATTTCCTTTACCAAAACATTTCATTCACATTAAAAACATTTGTAATAAGGGAAAGCTCAAGTAAATGAAGCTCAGCGATAAAAGACCCCTTTTTACTAACACCTTGTGCTACAACAGTTGCCAAGATGTATGCTAATCATATCAATGTTGTTGGTGGAGCTGGCACAGAAATAAATGTTCCATTCATTAAAAGCCCTAATATCCATTTAACAGTTTGAGAACCAGTGAGTCCTCTTTGCTCAATTTAATGAAGGAGAGATTGCTCTGATCTTTGCACTGCCAAATCCATTCTTATTCTACAGAGAAAATCGTTCATTAATTTGAAATAGGAAATTTAAAGTCATCATAGCAATTTTAGCAACAAGGAGAAAACATTTTATGTTATTTGATTATTTAGGTACATTTCCTGATCCTTTTTTTTTTAATTTAAAAAGAAAGCATTCATGTTACTTTAAAAACTATTTTTAAGGTAAGGCTAATTTATTTAAAAATAAAAAAATAATCCAAACTCTTTGAAGTTTGGATGTTCTGCAGAAACAGCAGGATGATTTTTCTATGAAATAACCTCACTAGAAACAACCTTTGAGGTGTATAAAGCTGACTTGATTGCATTGACCTCTGCCATAATGATTCTAATCTGGGCTCCCAGCAAAGTTCTGAAGTGACATTTGGATAAAGGAGAATTAAGCAAGTCTCTCCTCAGGAGACTGAGGTTCTAATCTGTCCTTAGGGAGATGATGACTCTGAGGTCCTGACCTTTGTAGATAACGGAGAATACAAGGAAAACACAGCACTGAGCATTCGGTACTCTTCAATTCCATTCAGCAGCCTCAAGTCATGCAGGCCAGAGTCATAGATAACTGACTATTTCCTTCCTTGCCTAAAGTAGATTTACTCACTGCATGAAAGCTGAGAATTGCTGCAAATGCCATATTGCTGACATGTACAATCTCAGGCTAGTAGTGTGCTTTTTTAACATGGCAAGTAGTCAATAAATACTTATTCAAAGGAAGAGAATCAATAGTCACAGAATAGGAAATTAAATCAATTAACACAATTGGTAATCCCTGACCCCTCTTACCCCCACTCCCTCAAAAAAAAAAAAAAAAAAGACTTCCATAAAGTTTTTCTAGTTTTTTTAAGATTTCTGAAAAAAATTAAAATGAAAAATTATGCACACTTTTCAAATCATACATACATACAAACAGTATGTAATTATTTTCTAAATACCTGTCTTTGAGGTGGCTCCAAAAAGTTGGTGGAAAATGAAATAAAAGATAATGAATTTTTTTTCATAAACTTTTTGAAGCCTTCTAATATATAAGTACCCTGGTGGCACACTGGTCAAAGTGCCTGGCTGCAAACGAAAAGACTGGGGGTTTGGATTCATCAGATGTTCCAAAGGAGACAAATTTGGCAATGTGGGATAAGGCAGTGGACTGCAAGGTTGGCTGGAACCACAAGGTTGGTGGTTCAAACTCACCAGGGTTGCTATGAATTGGAACTGACTTGAAGGTACTTAACATTACTTCCTTAAGGAGTCCTAGTGGGACGTTGTAGGATAAGCACTGGACTGCTAACTGCAAGGTTGGTGGTTCAAACCTACCAGCCACTCCTGTCAAACCCTACTTAGGGTCACTATGAGTCAGAACCAACTCCGGGGTTATTAACAACTTCTTTAAAGATTTACAGTTGTAGAGACCTTGAAAACCCCGTGGTGGAATTATATTCTGTCCTGCAAGGCAACTGTTAGTCAGAATCAATTCTACAGCAGTGGGCTTAGGCCCTCTTATACAATTTTTTTTTACTTAAAATAATAGCATTTTCCCCCTCTGATGAACTCCTATATTGGCAATGTCTTCCTCTGCTTATGAAACAAAATTGGATGAACTTTAAGACTCAAATTCGCTAATGTCAAGAAGACTACTATGATTATATATATATAAAGTTATACAGCAATTTATTTCATACATATTTATTTTATCATTGCTCATTATTTGAATGAGACAGACTCACTTGATGAATTTATATTATGGTGTGGAAGGCCAAAACAAAGTCCTTCATTTTCAAAACAATGTGGGTGATAAATTCTTCTTCAAGATGCCATGGAAATTGAACCTAACTCAGTCTTAGGAACTCAGAGAAGGTATTCCAAATACAGTAATTTCTAATTTGATTCTTTTTCAGAAAAGGTGATATCTAAGCTGAGGCTAGAAAAAGGGAAAGTTGTCAAGGGGAAGTGGGGAGAAAGGAAGTTAAGAGAATCTGAGCAAGTGGGAATAGTGAACAAGGTGCACATATTAGAGTTAGTATGTCATACTTTGTTGTTGTTGTTAGGTGCCATTGAGTTGGTACCGACTCATAGCAACCTTATAAACAGCAGAACGAAACACTGCCCAATCCTGGGCCAAACTCACTATCGTTGCCACGCTTGAGTCCATTGATGTTGTCACTTGGCCAATCATCTCATTGGGGATCTTCCTCTTTTTCTCTGAACCGCCACCGTACCAAACATGATAGCCTTCTCCAGCGACTGGTCCCTCCTGACAATATGTCTGAAGTATGAGAGACAAAGTTTGGCCATCCTGGCCTCCAAGAAACACTCTGGCTGCACTTCCTCCACCCCCAAAATCAAACCTGTTGCCTTTGAATGTATTGTAAGACCCATAGATTTTCCAAATCTGTAATCTCTATCAGGAGTGCTGGTGTGGAGCTGTAGGATAAGCACTGGACTGTTAATCACAAGGTTGGCTGTTTAAACCTACCAGTCGCCCCTTGGAAACCCTATCCAGTATTACTATGAGTTGGAACTGACTTGACAGCACTTAACAACAACAAAAATGGTCTTTATAGAATCAGACTTTCACTTCTGTCTCCCATATTTCCCCCAGAATAGCTTGGTTGGTTGGTTGGCTGGTTATGTGCCGTGTAGTTGGTTCCAACTCATAGCGACCCTGTACAGGGTTTCTGAGGCTGTAAATCTTTAAGGCAGCAGAAAGCCTCATCTTTCTCCCATGGAACAGCTGGGAGTTTTGAACTGCTGACCTTAAGGTTTGCAGCCTGATACGTAACCACTACGCTACCTGAGCTCCTTCCCAGAGTGGCTGGTGGGTTCAAATTGCAGACTCCTTTACCAGCTGAGTATGTTAGTCATTGTGCCAACATTGTGCCTTATGTCATACTTGTTGATGTCATACTTGTTGTTGTTGATAAGTACTGTCAAGTCAGTTCTGACTCATAGCAACTCTATATAGGGTTTCCTATAATCAGTTGGTGCGTTTGAACCAGTGACCTGTGATTCAAACCGACTTTGCGGTCCAGTACTTACCCTACAGCTCCATACCAAGACTTTCATAACTGTTATAGGTCTTCTTGGAGGACTGGAAAGATAAACGTAATGAAAGAGAAATTAAGAATGTGTTTGAGAGGTAAGTGGTTGGCAAATAAAACAAGGGCTCATGTCACACTTGCATATTAGAATTTTGCCTTAAAGTTAGTAGGAATTTTTTACCAGGGAATTTGTGTTTTAGAAAATGATCACTTTGTCTACAGTGTGAAGTTTGTGTTGAAGAAGATCCTGGCGACAGCTTAGAAGATATGGCTTGTTGTTATTATTGTAAAGTGTCATTGAGTTGGCTCTATTTCATAGTATCCCTATATAGGATTTCCAAGGCTGCAAATCTTTGCGGGAACAGAAAGTCTCATTTTTATTTCACTGAGTGGCTGGTGACCTTGTGGTTCATAGTTCAGTGCTTATGCTGCAGGGCAACTGTGTTCTCCAGATGGCAGGGTAGTAGTGACAATTTAAGTGAAAAATGGAACCTTACTTAACCAAGAACCATGAAAGAGATATAGCATACAATATGGTATGCACATAATTTGTAGTTGAAAAGAAATCTTGTGATGCCATAGGAAGTAATCCACATATGATAGACCAGAAAGTTTACAATTTCCATAATTTGCTATTGAACATATTGTACATATTTGAAAATGATGGAGAACTCATTCACTAAACATTAAATCAGCAATGAAAGCAACGGAGCCATATTCCGATTTCTAGTGTTCGGTTGTCTGACACAGATGGAATTATAAAGACACCAATTAGCTCAGTTGATTTCATATTTATGACTATCAATTCTATTCAATTTAAAAACACTACTGTGGGCCCATGAGATAGATATTCCACTCTGAGGCTGACCTCTTCAAGAATATTTTATCCAAGGCATTTGCATTATTTTGCTTGTTTTTGCACTAAAAATATTGACACGTAGAAGAGTTACATTGAAAAATATTTTTAAAGGAAATAAAATGTGAGATGAACAATATAAGGTGTAAAAATAATTTCCAATTTTGTCAGATTATCAAGAAAAAACATGTCTGTACTAATCAATTTCAAACAGGAAATTCCTATCTAGGAAATATGAGCAGGTGAAATGGGCAGTTAGGGCTAAGAAATGCACAGGCCTTGATGACTACAATTATTTTTGAATGTTGTTGTTGTTGTTGTTTAAGAGCCATTGTGTTGATTCTGTCTCAGAACAACACTATATAAGGTTTCCAAGGAGCAGCTGGTGACTTTGAACCCCTAACTTTGTGGTTCAAGCTGACATTTCATACCAGCATTTTACCCCACAGCACCACACAGAAGTCACTTAATCACTTATCTTATGTCTTAGTTTTATTCT
Source organism: Chrysochloris asiatica (assembly GCF_000296735.1). Classification (NCBI taxonomy): domain Eukaryota; kingdom Metazoa; phylum Chordata; class Mammalia; order Afrosoricida; family Chrysochloridae; genus Chrysochloris; species Chrysochloris asiatica. The sequence continues at coordinate 668,748 of NW_006408540.1, forward strand.
TGTATATTGTTGCTATTGAATGCCCTCAACCCTGCAATAGGGTTTCCAAGAAGCAGTTAGGGGATTTGAACCATCAACCTTGCGGTTAGCAGTCCAGTGCTTATCCTACAGCACCACACCAGGACTCGTTATATAGAACTATTAGAATCACTAAGTGGTACAAGGAATCCTGGTGTGGTGCTGTGGGATAATGCACTGGACCACGAGGTTGGTTTGAACCACAACGTTGGCAGTCCAAATTCACCAGCTGCTCCTAGGAAACCCTATAAACAATCATGGTGAGTCGGAACCAACTCCACAGCAATTACGGAAAACAACAATAAAGTGGCACAAGCAATTACATGCTATACTGTTAACTGAAAGGTTGGTGGTTTGAACCCACCTAGAGATACTCCTGGTGTGGCACTGTGGGTTAATGCACTGGACTGCAGGTTAGCTTTGAACTGCAAGGTTGGCAGTTCAAGCTCACCAGCTGCTCCTCGGAAACCCTATACAAGGTCACAAGGTCACTATGGGTCAGTACCAAGTAGATAGCACTTAGCAACAACAACAAGAGACACTGTGGAAGAGAGGCCTGGAAAGCTACCTCCATTAAATTGTTGATAAGTACCATTGAGTCTAAGGAGCTCTGGTAGCATGCTGTTGTTAAGTGCCGTCGAGTCGGTTCCGACCCATAGCGACCCTGTACAGGGTTTCCGAGGGTGTAAATCTTTACGGGAGTAGGAAGCCTCATCTTTCTCCCGCAGAGCAGCTGGTAGTTTCGAACCACTGACCTTAAGGTTCGCAGGCCGATTTGTAACCACTACGCCACCAGAGCTCCTTCCGAATCGGGCTGTGAACCTTAAGGTCAGCAGTTCGAAACTACCAGCTGTTCTGCAGGAGAAAGATGAGGTTTTCTGCCCCGGTAAAGATTTACAGCCTTGGAAACCCTGTACAGGGTCTCTATGGGTCGGAACCGACTCGACGGCCCTTAACAACAACAACAACCATTGAGTCTGTTCCGACTCATTGTGATCCAGTTTAGGGTTTCAGAAGAGCAACTGGTGAGTTCGAACTGCCTACCTTGTGGTTCAAACGGACCTTGAAGTCCTGCACTTTTCCTACAGCACCACACCAGTACTCCTTCTTGAATTAAGTTTTACTCTACATACACGGAGTTGCCATGAATCAAAATCTGAATCAGAATACACTTAATTACAACAAGTTGGTGTGCTGTTATTACTACAGGTGAAATTTTTAAACCTAGGCAAAATAAATAAACGGTAGTATCTACATATGTATTATCTACACAATTATCTACACCAAGAAACAGTATTGTATACAGTTCCAGATTCAAGAAAACTCCCTTCTCCTCTTGTCCAGTCAATTGCTCCTCCCAAGACACATCTGAAAGGAAATTCTGAATTTACTATATCTTACAGTCTATTTCTGAAAATTAAATGATTCATGTAAAATAGTTAGCACAAATGAACGGCTCCACAAATGTTAACTGTTATTATTGCTTTTGAAACTAAACAGTATGCCAGAGGTTGTCTTAGTAGTTCATTGTCTTGTTCCTCCATCAAATTCACTCAATGGATTTTTTTTTTTTAATTGCAAAACAAAGTCCATAAAATTGGTAGATTGACGGTCTATATTGTCATATGGTCATAGCACTCTGGTATGTTTATCTTTGTTACATATTCCATAGAACCTTCAAAAGTTTTTGTTTTGTTTTGTTTTGTTTTCCCTTGGTACCCATGAAAAGTTTATGCAACATGTTTTTTTTTTCATTTGGAAACTTAATGATGGCCCAGACAATTATTTAAATCATCAAACTATGGAAGTTTAGAGATGATTCAGTTCAACATCTTTATTTTACAATTGAAGAAACTAAGACAGAGAATTAAGGAAAATTTTGACAGCTGACTAAATTGGAAATAGAAACTAGCAATCATAAATGCAAGAAATAATAAAAAATCTACTGAAGACGTTTCACATGAGGAGGTATTATTCCTTGAAACATTTCCCTAAAATACATGCATTAATTTTATCTTCACTGGAAATAAATAAAAAAAACTACGTACAAAGGCTGTATCAGATGTTAAGAAAAAATTTCTGAAATGAAATCTCAGTGTTCTAAAAATTAGTGATAACTAATTATTATTATGAATTATTGTTAATTAGTTTGTCTATATATATTTAGAGAGGAAAATAGATTCGACTTAGAAAATAAAGTTGCTTATATCACAGAAAGAGAACAATATAAAAGTAAAACAAGATATATTTTAATAGTATAATATTTGCAATAATAGACTATTCTATTATCACTATTACAGGACCAAGGAGAACTGCCCCATAAATTTTCCTAACCTGTAATCTTTAGGTAAGCAAATCACTAGGTCTTTTCTTCCTCAGATCATCTCGTGAATTTGAATTGCTTACCTTTCTATTAGCAGCCAAGCACTTAATCACTGAGCCACCAGGGCATACACTGTTAGGGAATTGTCTGATCAGGGAGAATAATCAAATAAAACTTTAAGATTCCCAAAGATATATGGAAGGAATAAATTTGACTCACAACATGGGAATAAATACTCACTTATGTGAAATTCATTTGTATGTCAGATATAGAAAAGATAGGTTCAAGTGTGGATGTAAGGAATATGATAGCTCTGAAAATGAGGATGTTCAAGTTTATGTGTCACAAGGTAATTGAAGGGGAACCCTGGATGACCAAATGTTAGAGCTCACTACATTATAAAATATTACAACCCAAAAGGAACTTAGAGAGAGAGGGGTGGTTTG
>NW_006408540.1:671706-675974 GCF_000296735.1 Chrysochloris asiatica
ATAAAGAATCGAAGATTTTAAAATAAAATTATTTTATTTAAAAAGGAACTTAGAGATCATTGCACTTCAGGATACAAGATTCTGAAGCTTTCACAAAGAATTGTTAGCTGTGGAGTGAGTCCCTTTACTCTTGGTGACCCCTTGTGTTGTAGAGTAGTACTGCTTCAAAGGGTTGTCTTCACTGTGATTCTATGGAAGCAGATCATAAGGTCTTTCTGCTGAAGAAGCTCTGAGTGGATTCGACTTGCAACAATTGGGTTAGCAGACCATTGCAAATTGTAGGCATCATACAAGTTCTTCCTCAACAAAGATAAACACTACTGACTTATCAACTATTTATGTATCAAACACATTTATTAATAACCTATGCCTATTGCACAGGACTGCAAGGTCAGTTTAAACCACAAGGTCAGTAATTCAAACTCACCAGTCACTCTTTAGAAACCCTTTACTGGGTCACCATGGATCAGAACTGACTCAACAGCACTTAACAACAACAATTACAAACAAGGAATTAAACTAGGTAAAGGATATTAGTTATCATTCATATGCAAAACAAAACAAAACAAAACAAAAAACATTATTCTCCAATTAGGGAGAAATTATATAAAAAACAGATATAAGAATAAATATATACCTTTCACCTCTACCTTTGTCTGTGACTCTTGCAGAAGCATCTCACCAGAGAGAGAAAAGGAACTTCATGACAAATTAAAGTGTTTCCCAGAGATGTGTACTGCATATTGGAAGTTAGTAGAGAAAAATATAAAATTTCTGAAAAATTGTGATACTATTCATGTATGGTGGTGGTGGTGGTTGTGTGCCATGGAGTCAGTTCCAACTCATAAGAATTGTGTGTGGATAGAATGGGCGAATTTTAATGTTTTGTAACATGTGTTTATTTTGCTCATTTTGAAAATTTCAGTTTTCCACAGTGCCCATTTTAGTCTATTTCTTATTTCTTGATATCATCCCACAACTCTTCTGGTCCTCAGTCTTTACTGTCGAATGCATCAAATCTGTTCTTTAGATGATCTCTAAATTCAGGTGGAATATATTCAAGTTCATATTTTAGCTCTTGTGGTATTGTTTAAATTGTCTTCAGCTTCAGCCTGAATTTGCATATGAGCAATTAATTGTCTGTTCCACAATCTGCCCTGGTCTTGTTTTGGCTGATGATATGTAGCTTTTCCACAATCTCTTTCCACAGATGTAGTCAATTTCATTCTCTGTATTCCGCGAGTATAGTCATTTTTTATGGTGATTAAAAAAAGTTTTTGCAATGAAAAAGGCATTTGTTTTGCACAATTCTATCATGCGATCTCCAGCATCATTTCTATCACCAAGGCTATATTTTCAAGGTATTAGTCTTTCCTCTTTGTTTCCAATTGCCAATAATTATCAATACATCTTGATCAATTTCAAACTGAAGAAGTTGATAGAACTCTTCCATTTCATCATCACTGGCTTTAGTGATTGGTGCACAACTTTGAATAATGGAAGTGTTAACTGGTCTTCTTTGTAGTTATATGGATATTATCCTATCACAGACAGAATGTGAACCCATTCCTCTTCAATTTGTTATTCCCGTCATGATAAATCATGTTATTGTCAGATTCAAAATGGCCAATTGTAGTCCATTTCAGCTAATACCTAAGATATTAATGTTTATGCGTTCCATTTCATTTTTGACAATTTCCAATTTTCCTAGATTCATACTTCGTATATTCCATGTTCTGATTATTGATGGATATTTATAGCTGTTTCTCTTCATTTTGACTTGTGCCCCATCAGTAAATGAGAGCTTTAATCCATTTTCATCATTGAAGTCAATCTACTTTGAGGAGGCAGCTTTTATCAAGTCGCACTTTGAGTGCCTTTCAACCTGAGTGGCTCATCTTCAGGCCCTATATCAGAAAATATTCAGGTGTTCTTCATTATGTTTCAGTATTCAATATATTGATACTTGCAATGTTCCACAGCTGTTTATAAGGTTTTCAATAACTAAATATTTGGAAGTAGTCTGTATCTCCTTCTTCTTACTCTGTCTTAATCTGGAAGTTCAGCTGAAAGAAGGAAAAGACCAAAATGGATGTCAGAAGAGATTCTGAAACTTGCTCTACAGTGTTGAGATGCTAAAGAAAATGGAAGAAGTGAGGAATTACAAGAGCTGAACAAACAATTTCAAAGGTCAGCTCGAGAAGAAAAAGTAAAAAAAAAATTATAACAAAATGTAAAATTACCTTGAGTTAGAAAACCAAAAGGGAATAACATGCTTAGCATTTCTCAAGCTGAGGGAACTGAAGAAAACAATCAAGCTTTTACTTGAGGTGTTGAACAAAATATTCCATGATAAAGAAAGCATCAAAGGAAAATGGAAAGAATACACAGAGTTACTATACCAAAAAGAAATGGTTGATGTTCAGCCATTTCAAGAAGTAGCATATGATCAAGAGCCGATGATCCTGAAAGAAGAAGTCCAAGGTACATTGAAGGTATTGGCAAATAACAAGGCATGGGGAATAGATGAAATACAAATTGAATTATTTCAACAGAGTGATGCAGCCCTGGAGGCACTCATTCATCTGTGCCAAAAAATTTGGAAGATAACTAGCCAACTGACTGGAAGAGATTTCTATTTGTGCCCATTTGAGGTGACTCAACAGAATGCAGAAAGCATTGGACAATATCATTGATATCCCATGTGAGTAAGTTTTGCTAAAGATAATACAAAACTGGCTTCAAGTATACATTGTCAGAGAACTCATGGAGGTTTAAACCAGATTCAGACGAGGATGTAGAATGAGGGATTTCACTGCTGATGTCAGATGGATATTGGCTGAAAGAGACTTTTTTTTATCCTTTTTTTCTGCTTGCTCTTCTATCTTAGCAATATTGAGAGATCTGTCTTCCAGTTCACTGGTTCTGGCTTCCATCTCATCAATTCTACTTATTTGCCCTTTCAGTGTGGTGTAAATTTCTGATATTGTATTATTAATTATTTGGACCTCTTTTTGCAAGTTTTGAATGCTGTATCTATCTTATTTGATCCTGTAGCAATTTCCTGACTTCTTCCTTATTTTTCTCAAACCCTTTTTGGAGACTTCGGATGCACTTCAGTATCATTTTCCTGAATTCCTTCTCAGGCAGTTCCAGGGCCTGCCCTCCTTCCAGTAGGAAGTCTGGATCTACATCAAGCTCATTTGTATCAGTAACTCTATACTGTTTATTGACATGTGCTGCAATGCTTGATAGTTTCTTGGGCATCTGCAATAATTAGGTTTTCAGCAATCAAATGAATGTATGTTGGTGTTTTATTGAGATTTCTGATTGTCATCAGGTTGATGTAATAAGGACACGGGCTTCCCTTTTCACTTTTATTACTTAACTCAGAGTAACTATAGCAGTTGTTGGCTGTCTATCTGGTGTATGTTATTGTTGTTAAGTGTCGTTGAGTTAATTCCAACCATTGCAACCCTGTATAGTGTTTCCAAGGAGCAGCTGGTGAGCTTGAACCACTGACCTTGCAGTTCAAACAACTTTGCAGTCTGAAAATTAGCCCACAGTGCTACGCCAGGACTCCATAGCAACTGGTGTTGGCGCTTGCCTGGATGATGGGATTTTACACGGTGTGATGGCAATTTGGCTATATGACCACAGTTTCTGTCTCTTCTTGAGTAATGTAGGGAGAGAAAGAGTCCACTGAAGTTAAAAGGGGGACCAAAAAAACCAAAATAATAGCAGCAAAATATAATACTAATACTAATAATATAAAACAGATTTGATACTACAATCACATAAAAGAAAAGAAAGAAAAGGAAAAGGAAAACAAAATCTGTAGCAAAATATAAGTAAGACTTTGATGCCCTTTCCTTGACTGGCTTGGGCCGTTCTGGGAGACCATTCTGTTTTAAGCAGTTCCTGGCTCCTCCCACTTCCACAGTTCTGGACCCAAAAATCTTTGCTCAGCAGATCTGTGCACATGTATAGTAGAACTCTCCAGAGGTGTGTGGGTGTGGGTGTGCACTCGCTCAGTCACACCCTCTAGTCATCAGAGTAGAGGTGCACAGACAGTGAGAGACCAAAGAACAGAGAAAGGAAGAAAAACGAATGTCCACACCTTTATCTCTGATAATCGTGAGACGCTGTGGATCAGAAAACAATGTTTCTTGCCTCTGCTATAAATTCCACTGGCTGTAAGCCTTCAACTTTCTAAATATTCCTTTATATGTAGCTCTGAGTTCTGGGACCATCCCCTGAACTTGCTT
>NW_006408540.1:677949-690881 GCF_000296735.1 Chrysochloris asiatica
TGGAGAAGAATTTTCAACGAAAGATAATTAGCTTATCCCTATAATACACTGCATCATATAAGTATTCAGATTTAGCAAATCAACTACCCTGCATAAGTCTGATTTTTCCCAGTATTCTACATCCCACAAAAAAAGCCCTGTAGAATATGTCACTCCCCTTATTTAATCTTTAAATATATTTATTGCATTAATGTACAGATTCCATGAAGCTGTGACTGAAAGAAAGTGGCTTGCAATCAGTTGCTGTCAATTTAGCCCCAAGTCATGGCAAGCCCACGTGTGTCTGAGTAGAACTGGGTGGCATCAGGGGTTTTTTTTTAATGACTGATTTTTTTAGAAATAGATTGTCAGACTTTCTTTCTGAGTCACCTCTGAATGGACTTGAAGCTCCAAATTTTAGGTTAGCAGTGGAGCACATTAACTGTTTGTACCACCAAGGGCAAAAAAGAAAGAAAAGAAAAAAATCCTCTAAAATCAGAAGTCAAGTACAACTTGGTTAAACAAAATGAACTTTTGTGTATGTGTGCTTTGTATATGACTTGAATATATTGAAGTGCTATGATGCATTCCAACATTTCCTGCCAAACCTTTGGTGAGGAGTTTCATGAAGCATACTTATAATGAACGCATTTGAAGGTGATTTTTAAAAGAATTTAGCAGTGAAAGTACATACAATAAAAGAAAGGTATACTATAAAAAAGTAAAAAGTTTCTGTCTTATGGAACCAGGAGAAATTCTAACACACAGCTAACTTTTTTTTTTCTTAATCTTTCAGCTTACTTGATTTTAGTAGCTATTATTATGTTAACGTCTCATAAGGGTAACTCAATAAACACTCTTAGAAGTGATTTATCAACTTATGTTTTGTTGGCACAACACCCCCAAAATATCTACAGTTTAATTTCTGGAATCTACTAATACACGTGCCCATTCCAAAGAGAGGCGACCCAATAGAATGTGGAAATCATCAGACCATATCATTAATATCACATGTAATTACAATGTGGCTAAAGATAAGTCAAAGATGACAGCAACAGTCCATTGACAGGGAACTGGAAGAGGGTCAAGCTAGATTCAGATGAGGAAGAAGGAATATCATTGCTGACATCAGATGAACTGAAAGCAGAGAAAAACAGAAAAGTGTTTACCTGTCCTTTATTTACTATACCAAGTCTTTTGACTGTGTGGAAGATGGTAAGCTACACCGGAGAAAGAGTATTCCGGAACACTTAACTATGCTCATGAGGAACCTGTACATAGACAGGTTCCTATGTCTATATACATAGGCTATGACTCAATGACACTGAACAACAATAACAACAAATTTGTAATTGTTTGTTACGGAGTACTGAAAAACTACTCCCATTGCAGTTGAGTTAATTCTGACTCACAGAAATCCTATAGAACAGAGTAGAACAGCCCAAGAGGGTTTCTAAGATTAACACATCACTCTCCCATGGAGTGTTGGTAGGTTCAAACTTTTGCTTAACAATCAAACTGCTTAACTACTGCGCATCCTAAAAAAAACAAACAAACAAATGAACAAACAAACATTTTGCATCAATCAAAGGTTAAGCTTGGTTGATTAGATTTATTTGGGTAATCTTTACAAAAAATGTTGAAAAATAGAAGTAACTGCTTGTTTTAACTTGCTAAGTATAGAAAAAAAAAAACAAATTTTAAATAGTCAATATAAATATAAATAAAAGCCTCATTATGAGACTACTGTGTTCTGGGCACTGGGACCCAGCCAGCTTACCTTTATGCTTATTTTAATTTTCCTTAGTCTCAGGAGTAAACAGAAAGTTAGAGGTGTTTTTCTTAGCAGAAAAGATGTTCTCAGTCGGCTAGAGCTGGAATGAATAGTGCTGAATGTTGAATTCATCTTCGAGTTAATTTGAGACAAGATGAACTGAATGATATTTGTAATTGAAATGCTGTAGGTGGATGTGTTGTGATTGCATATATAAAGGGTTGCTTTAATGAAAGAAAAAAAAAGAACCCATGTTAAAAATGTATTTCTATTGATTGTGTTTTTATTGCAGACAAATGAACTTTTTAATGGGCAAGTTTCCTTAATTGATGGAAAATTTGAAGTGACTGATCTGAAAACAAGCCCTTCGAAGAGTGTTTTTTAAAGTACCTTCTCATATCACTTTTCAACCAACCGTACTTCCAAAACAAAATTTACTTGTCTACACAGTATATTCATAGTAGAAGATGCAGTACATTAGAATCGTTGATTTAGTATGCACTGATTTTATTTGTCATTTGTTGTTGCTTGTTGTTGTTAGGTGCTATTGAGTCGGCACTGACTGATAGTGACCCTGTGCACAACAGAATGAAACACTGTCCGGTTATGTGCAAACCTGACAATCATTGGTATGCTTGAGCCCATTTCTGCTGTCACTGTGCCAATCCATTTTGTTGGGGGACCTTCTCTTTTTTTCTTATCCTCCACTTAAAAAAAAACATGATATACCTCTCCAGTAACTGGTCTTTCCTGATAATATGTCAGAAGTATGAGAAACAAAGTCTGGTTATCCTGAATTCCAAGGACCACTCTGGCTGTACTTCTTCCAACACAGATCGGTTTATTCTTTTGGCAGTTCATGGTACTTCAGTATTCTTCTCCAACACCATAACTCAAATGCATCAATTCTTCTACTGTCTTCCTTATTTACTGTCCAACTTTCACATGTATATAAGGTTAATAAAAATACCATGGCTTGAGTAAGGTGTACCTTAGTCCTCAAAGAGGTCTTGTGCCGCACATGTGCCTAATGCAAATTGTTTGATTTCATGCCTGAAGCTTTCATGAGTGTTGATGGTTGATCTGAGCAAAATGAAGTTTTTGAAAACTTCCATCTTTTCTCCATTTATGTGGATGCTATTGATTGGTCCAGTGGTGTGGATTTTTGTTTTCTTTGCATTGAGATGTGACTCATATCGAAGGCTTTGATCTTCATCAGTAAATGTCTTTGATCTTCATCAGTAAATGTCTTTACTTTCAGCAAGCAAGGTTGTATCATCTGCATATCGCAGTTTGTTAATGAGTCTTCCTCCAATCCTGATGCCACATTTTTCTTCGTATAATACAGCTTTTCAGGTTATTTGCTCAGCATAAAGATTGAATAAGTTTGGTGAAAACTTTTCTCATTGACAATTGGCATGTCTAGTACATGATATATGTTGTTGTTGTTAAGTGCCATCAAGTCTATTCTGACCCTGTTCAGGGTTTCTAAGGAGCAGTTGGTGAGCTTGAACTACCAACCTTGCAGTTCATAGGACTTTGCAATCTGATTCATTAGCCTACAGTGCCACACCAGGATTCCATGGTTCTCACTCAAATTACCCCATATAAGGTTTCTGAGGAGTGGTTCTTAGGTTTGAACCACCAACCTTGGAGTCAGTGATTATCCTACAGAACCACACCAGAACTCCACATAATATATAGGGCTATATTATTCAATACATTTTTGTGCTGTTAAAATATTTTAGCTTCTTACCAGAACTCCTCTGACTGTAAGGCTAAAATACAAAGTCATGTTTTCTTCATTTTGCAGAAAGAAGGTTTATTTTTTAAAGTTCCACATTTCTCTTTCATTTTGTATGTCAGTCATTTTGATGACTGTAGGGTTTTTCTCCTAAATCTATAAGGGGGGAAACAAAAAAATCAGGTAAGGACACTGATTCTAAGATATTTAAAATCCAAACATTAAACACAACATTTCACTAATAAAATGTTCACAGAGATAATACAGACATAATAGAGCAAGGGATACAAAGTGATCATTCAGAACACATTGAGGATGATTGCTCTTGTAGGTAAAAGTCACATTTTTAAACATCCAAGTCTGGGCTTTACCTCCACAAAGGACAGTAACATCTTGTAGGTAAAAGTCACATTTTTAAACATCCAAGTCTGGGCTTTACCTCCACAAAGGACAGTTTTTTCCCCATAATTTGTTTAATTGCCCACTAGGTTGTGGAATCATCTGTACTCAGGTTATTCATCTATGACTCACATTTAAGAAATGGTGATGTGATAAGTAAGACTGGTATTCCACAAAGAGATGATAAGCCTGGATGTTCTTCTGTTCCCAGTCATTCACTTTATTAAACACGTGCCAAATTCATGAAGATGATATTTCCTGGAAATCTTATTGAAAATGAACATCTCCAGCTGCAATTGCCATTACTGCAGCTTCCATCTCATGTATTTGTGAGGAAAAGAGTAACTGTTTCAAACCTGTGAGAAAAACTTACATCTTTGGCGAACTGCTTGAGTGTGTCAAGCCTTCCCTGGTCCAGGACCACAAACATGGTTCCGCTGTGATGTATAAGGTTATTGTTGTTAACTGTCATCAAGTCTTTTCTGACTCATAATGACCTTGTAAATGGTTTATAAGGAGCAGCTGGTGAATTTGAATCACTACCCTTACAGTTCAAACTAACCCTGTGGTCCAGTGCTTAATCTACAGCACCACAGCAAGACTCCAGAATATAAAGTTATTGTTGTTGTTAAGTGCTGTGAATTCAATTCCAACTCATAGCGACCCTATACTGGGTTTTCTAGGAGCAGAAGGTGAGCCACCAACCTTGTGGTTCACAGTCCAGTGCTTATCCTAAGGCACCATATCATGAGTCCAGGATATAAAACAACCACTACTTAAAAACTTCTGATGTGACACTTTAGGATCAGCAATGAACTGCAAACCACAAAGTCAGCAGTTCAAATCCAAAAGCTGCTCCTTGGAAAGCCTCTACAGCTTGGATTAGGGAACCTTTTTTTTCTGTCAAAACTTACAGCATCATTTGCAATCCACACAGAATTGTCAACTTAAAAATTAGTCTGCTATTGTTTGTCAAACATTTAATTAGCTCACCCCTAATGTGATGGCTTGCAGCCGATTCTGTATTACCTTGAGTAAAACTTTACTTGTATGGGATATCAAAGATATTGTCCAATGATTTCCACATTCCGTTGGGTCACCTCTCATTGGAATGGGCACAAATACAGATTTCCTCCAGTCAGTCTGCCAGATAGTTGTCTTCCAAATCTCTTGGCACAGATGAGTGAGTGCCTCCTGTGCCACCTCACTTTCCTGAGAGATTTAAATTTTTATTTCATCAATTCCTGGTGTCTTGTTCTTTGCCAATACCTTCAATGCACCTTGGACTTCCTCCTTCAGTATCATTGGCTCTTGATCATATGCTACCTCTTGAATCTGTTGAATATCAACCATTTCCTTTTGGTACAATGACTCTTGTATATTCCTTCCATCTTCTTTTGATGCTTTCTACTTATCCACATAATTGTAACCAATATGAGCAAAAGCACAAGACCTAACTCCATATGTCTGTTCCAAACTTGGAGATATTTGAATCTAAGACACTAATTATAAAGTGATTTTGATGAGCACAGAGACTTTGTCTTCTTTGTAGCAATATAGTCCCTCAACCTAGAATAGTGCTTACTACACAGTAGTAAGCAGTAGTTTGGCTAGGTGCCATCAAGTAGCCCCCCCTCCCCCCACTTGATAAATAAAACAGAGCACAACAGCCCTGCACCGTCTCCAGGATTGGTTGCAGATCAGACCATTCTGGTCCATAGTTTTTACACTGGTTGATTTTCAGACATAAATCGTCTCACCTTTTTTACAGTACATAATAGTTACTGTTATTAAGTGCTGTCGAGTGGTTCCAACTCATGATGACCCCATATAGAGTTTCCAAGGAGTGCCTGGTGAACTTGAACAGCCAACCTTGCAGTTAGCAGTACAGTTCTTACCCTACAGTGCCACACCAGGAGTCTCATACATAGTAGAGACTCCATAAAAATATGAAGGAGCTTCAAAAAATTCATGGAAAATGGAGTTGAAAGACAACGGAATTTTTCCATGAACTGTTTGAAGCCCCCAAAGTTGTGGACTGAATTAATAAATGTTTGTTATTGTTAAGTGCCATTGATTCGGTTCTGACCCATAGTGACCCTGTGTAGGGTTTCCAAGGAGCAGCTGGTAAACTTGAACCACCAGTGGTAGTTATTCTGTCCTATATAAGGAGCTCTGGTAGCATAGTGGTTACGAATCAGGCTGCGAACCGCAAGATCAGCAGTTTGAAACTACCAGCTGTTCCGCGGGAGAAAGTGGAGGCTTTCTGCTCCCGTAAAGATTTACAGCCTCGGAAACCCTGTACAGGGTCGCTATGAGTCGGAACCGACTCCATGGCACACAGCCACCATACAAGGAGTCCTGGTGTGGCGCTGTGGGCTAATGCGTCAGTCTACAAAATCATTTGAACTGCAAGGTCGGTGGTTCAAGCTCACCAGCTGTTCCTTGGAAACCCTACACAGGGTCGCTATGGGTCAGAATTGACTCAACTGCACTTAAAAACAACAACTATACAAAGATTTAGGTATTTTAGGGGAAAAATATATTTTGATTTTAGAAGTTAATGTTGCCGAGGCTTAATCTGAGTCTTCTCTCATTGCTGTGAGGCGGCTCTGCAATGAGAGCTGGGTTAGAAGTTTGTGCTCCATCACGTTACATCCCTTCAGGATTCTGATGTTGTTGCAGTAGTTAAGTGTCAGGGAGTTGCTTTGAATTCCTACAAATCTGTATAGGGTTTCTGAGGAGCTACTGGTAGCTTTGAACCACTGACCTTGTCGTTAGCACTCTGGTACTTAACCTCCAGAGACACACCAGTGTTCTGATAGAGTGTAGAATCTGCTCACTAGGGTACCAGTGAGGCCTTGAAACAACAGAAATCTTAGCGGATGGCCTCCAGGTGAAAGATGATCATTAGGGTGAAAGATTCAGGAGGCTTTTCTTATGAGAACCGTCTAGTAAGGAGGAAAAATATATAATAGAGATGGAGAAAAATGTAGAAAGAAGTTATAGAATAACCATATTCCAGATATGAAAACCTGAGCTGAACAAAAATGAAATTACTAGCAATATTAATGGCTGAGACTGAAAGATGTGCTAATGACTATTTCTCTACATACAGGCCTTGTGTCATGAACATCTGACATAGGGAGAACTCTTACTTGTCCTTTAATGTTAGGTAAATATGCCCTCACTTTGAAATGATTTAACCAATCCCTAATCACAACACAATTCCATGATAGTCTCCTTCACTTGCTGCGCAGACAGCTTTTAAATAGCTGAAAAGGCTTCACGCCTTTTATTGTATTAAAGTTAGCTTAAACAAGAGCTGCAGTCTCCTGTTCTGACTGCCCTTCAATGTTTTAAGACACTCAAAGATGTGGATCTTGCCCATAACCTGAGGATGCCTCAATCTTAAATGGCTGAAATGAAACAGGAGAAAAACTGCCTAGCTTGATTAAGTAAAAAAGGATTGGAAATTCTCCAAAAGGTATAGCAAGCAAATGTTTACATTTTGAATCATTCAACAAAATCCATTGTGTTGCTTCCAACTCATGGTGACACTCTAAAATCAAGTAGAAATGCTGTCTGAGGTTTTCAAGGCTACAAATCTTCATGGAAGCAGTCTGTCACATATTTCCAACTACTGCCCTTTCAGTTAGCTGCCAAGCACTTAAACACGCACTACCAGGGAATCTTGATCTTACAACTTTTGTTGTTGTTGTTGTTGTTAAGTGCCGCCGAGTCAGTTCCAACTCGTAGAGATCCTGTATAGGATTTCCAGAGGATGGTTGGTGAGTTTGAAACTCTGACCCTGTGGTTCAAATCATTGAACACTTGTGGTCCAGTGTATTATCCTGCAGCAAGTACAGGTGCTAAAGCCCTGAGAAATGTTATAAATGTCTGTTAGTCACATTTCTCCCAAATACACTGAGGATAACTCTTGGGTTGTTCAGAAGATTAGTGATAATGTGTTTTAAATGGCTAGTACTGTGTTTTGTACAAAGTAGGCAATTATTCAAATATTAATTCTCTACACACTTCACTTTTGCCTGTGCCATCCTATCTGAAGTATGATCTCATCAATCTCAGAAATTTTCATGTCAATTTTTATATAGTCAAGGTCTAGTACTGTGAATGTTTGCTGACTAAACAAAAGTAAAGATGGTGGAGACTAGGTTTCAACTGTTTTGAATGGGGTGGGATAGAGATTATCCACATGAAGATTATACACATTATTGTGTTTATTGCAAACTCTCATTAAGCACCTAATCTGAGAGAGGACACGGAGACATCAAATAACTTTTTAAATGTGAAAATAGGCCTATTCTTTAGAGCTCAGAGTTTTCTTAAGGACATTGAAAAATAGAACAGCAATTTAAGGGAATAAATATCTTAATAGGACACGAATAAACAAAGAGAATCAATACAAGCATTTGGTTTACCATATTTTTGTGTGCAGCTGGTTTCAATTTTAAAATTCTTAATAATCTCATGACTGAGTCCATTTCAGTGAGTGTCCACATATATTGTTAGAACAAGCTGGAAATGCAAACAGAAAGATTTGGGGAGCTTTTGGATTATGGAGACCTCAGCTGTTCTTTGTTCTATAGACTTTTCTTTCTTTTCCCTGCCTCCTGCTCTCTAATTACATCCAAATGTCTCTCTCATTTGTTTTTCTGGCCCTTCTATGTTAGACAAAATGCCAGTAATACGTGCCATCTTCATTTGGCTCCTTTCTCCTTTATGTGCACTGCTAACCTATTGTTGATTTGTAAAAATGTAGAATTTATCAATTTTCATTCACACATATCATTGTGTTTCAGGTTGGCACAGTGATGTACTTTATGTTTTAAAACTGAGTCACAAAACAGTATATACTTCTAGAGACATGTCTTTCTAATCAAATCATGAATGGACACAGAAGACACCAATGGATAGATTTGCCTTGTGAAATATTCACAATGGGATTATCCCATAATAACATTGGTGATGATGTGTGTCACCAAGTCAGTTCTGATTAATTAATGACTCTGTATACAATTTCCAAGGCTGTAAATGTTTACTGGAGTAGAAAGCCTCATCTTTCTCCCACACAGGGGAAAGAAACAACTGCTAGAAGAGAAATTGTGGTTGGTGAAATAGAGAGTCAGTCAGCCAGGGTAAGGGAGGACTTCGTTCAGATGGTTTGGCACAGTAGCCGTGATGATAGATTCCGAACTATATTGATCACAAGATGATGCAGCATTGGACAATGTTTCATTCTGTTGGACTTAAGGTCACTATGAGATAGAGCTGACTTGGCAGCAGTCATCCATCTGCTTACCTATTGACCAACTGTTGTTGTTGTTAAGAGCCGTCGAGTTGGTTCCGACCCATAGCGACCCTGAACAGGGTTTCCGAGGCTGTAAATCTTTACGGAAGCAGAAAGCCTCATCTTTCTCCCGCGGAGCAGCTGGTGGTTTTGAACTGCTGACTTTGAGGTTCACAGCCCGATTTGTAACCACTATGCTACCAGAGCTCCTTATAGGTGTGCAATATTGTTTGTCTTGACTTTAGATGTGTAATATTGTTTGTCTTGCATTTTTTTCTAAAAATATAACAAAGTAGAATGATTTCAGACTTGTATATATAAGCATTATGGTAGACTTTGATAATAATTGGGAAAGGGACATTTACAGTAATATGTGATTGGTTAAATTAATTGTGACTTGAACAAAATTTACAGAGTCTTTATCAAAACACATTTGAATCATTGTAAACTCCATAATAATTTCTGTGCTTCCTGTCCCACCTCTATCATCTTTATTATTACTAGAATTAATTTGTCTTTCTCACATATTAATTTATTATATTCCTGTCAAAGTCTTCCCATTCATCTAGAGCAAGCCTTCTTAACCTGAAATATGTAGAACTGAAGGAAGAGTAAAAAATCAGAAAATGAAATGGGATAGGATGGTAAGGTATTTTAAGAGAATTTTGCTTTCAATGTAAATGAAATTAGTCAAAATGCACATGTACTTTGAAATATACTGCATGGAGTTGTGGGGATGATTGTAGCCTAACATTGTTATTTCCTATTTTGGTTGGTGTGTGGTAAGAGCTTGCCTGATAATCAGACTAACAGAGGGGAGAAAAAGGAAAGGGGAGTGTGAGAGAGGAGAGAAAATGAAGACTGTGAACTGATGGCATTTTAAACCCTCAGATCCATCTGTGCTTGAAAGTCACTCAGGAAATTTTTCCACTGGGTAAACAATAAATCATTTTTTATTCATCCCAGCTATTTGGAATTAGTTCATTATATTTTGTAAAGTACTAGCTTTAACAGTACTCGATTGGAACAGCTTGTAGTTCTCCAAACACACCATGATACTTATGTTACTACATTTTGACATGCTGTGGTCTCTCTGCTTAAAAATGACTTTTCTTCCCTTGTTGGTGTTAAATGTCTTTGAGTTGGTCTGATTCATAGCAACCTATATAGGGTTTCCGAGAAGTGACAGGTGGGTTTGAACTGCTTACATTGTGGTAAGTAGTCCAGTGCTTATCCTACAGTGCCACACCATGACTTTACCTAAGAAAACATCTACTATTCATGCAGTCTTCAAGAAACCTATCCCTGAGAGCATATTTTCTTCTCTCCAGTGGCCACTTGGTGTGGTGTTGCAGGATCAGCACTGTCAGCACTTGACTGTGAACCACAAGGTTGGCAATTCCTTGAAAAACCTATACAGGGTCTCTGAACTGACTCAATGACACTTAAAAACAGCAGTGATATATATATATATATATATCCTGGTGGCATAATGGATTACCTGTTGGACTGCTAACCACAGGTCAGCAATTTGAATCCACGAGGTGATCCATGGGAGGCTTTCTGCCCCCATAAAGATTTACAGCCTCTAAAACCGATATGGGGTTGCTATAAGACAGAATCAACTAGACAGCACATAACTATCACCACCACCAATGCTATAACAACAAACTAAAATTCTTGTGCTTTGTAAATATTCTTCTGCATGATTTTCTTATCACCAAAGTGTAACTCCATCAGTGGAAAGTGAAGTACGAGGAAACAGAAAGCTTTGGGAAAGAGGCATCAAGATGTGGCTTTTGGGGAACAATCAAGATAAGTCCTAAAAATGGGTGAACTTTTCTCTTTCAATGTATCTCTTTATACTTCCACCACTATCTGTCAGGTTATTGTACATGGTGGCTTGTATGTTGCTGTGATGTTGAAAGCTATGCTACTCATATTTTAAATACCATCATGGCCACCATTGGTGTACAGGTTTAGAACTTCTAGACTAAGATAAACCAGGAAAAAGGATAGGTGGACCACTTTTGAAGGTTTAGCTACTGAAAACTTTATAAAAAGTCAAAATTCTCTGATAAAGTACTAGAAGATGAGTCCCTTAGGTTGGAAGGCACTCAAAGTATGACTAGGGAAGAGCTGCCACCTCAAAATAGAGTTGACTTTAAAGATGAGGATGGAGTAGGCTTTTGGGACCTTCATTTGTTGATGGGGCACACTCAAAAATGAAAAGAATCCAATGAGATGCAAACATCCATAAATAATCAGAACTTGGAATGTACAGTGTATTGTTGTTCTTAAGTGCAGTCAAGTTAGTTCTGACTCATAGCAAGTATAGGGTTTCCAAGGAGCAGCTAGTGAGTTTGAACTACTGACCTTGTGGTTCAAACCAAAGTTATGGTCCAGCACTTATTCTACATCACCACACCAGGATGGCAGAATCTAGGAAAACTGGAATCTGTGAAAGGTGAAATGGAATACATAATGATTGCTACCTAGGCATTAGTGAGCTGAAATAGACTGGAATGGCCATTTTGAATCAGTCATATGGTTTACTATGGGAGGAATAATAGACTGAAGAGGATCTCAGTTTATTGTATTCATTATCAAAAAGAACATTTTAAGATCTGCCTTGAAGTTCAATATTGTCTGTGATAGGATAGTATCCATATGCCTACAGTGAAGACTAGTGAATAACACTGTTATTCAAATTTATGCATCAACAACTAAATCCAGTGATAATGAAATTGAAGAAGTCTTGGTGTAGCACCGTAGGATAAGCACTGGATCAAAAGGTCAGTTTGAACTGCTAGGTCAGTAGTTTCAATCCACCAGCCACTCCTCCCAAACCCTATACGTGGTCACTATGCATCAGAACTGACTCAATGGCACTAAACAACAACAATGACAACTTCTTCAGCCTGAAATAATCAAACATGCAATCAAGATGCATTGATAATTCCTGGTGATTGGAATGAAAAAATTGGGAAAGAAAGAGGAAGGATCAGATCTGGAAAACACAGCCTAGGTGATAAAAACAATGTTGGACATGCCCAGTGAAGGAGGCTTCCTGCGGAGCCTTTGCAATACATAAGACTATATAGGTAGAAGCCTGAACCACATCCAGATCTCCAGAGATAGGAAATTTCCACCTGAAAGGAAGCAGACCAGCCTAGAGCGGCTAGAAGAACAGAAGAAAGACCTACAGGAAAAATGCAAAACAATAGAGGCAGATGGACTATTACTTCAAGAACAAACAAGTTGCTTGCCCAGGAAACACCAAGGCAAGTGGTCAGGTCCCCTCAGTGCAAACCCCCTTCCAAGACTAAGACTCAATGGAAATACACGCTCTGATTGGTGACCATACTCAACACCGATAGGGGGAAGTGGGGTAAAAACAGCAACGAAGCAGCAAGCTAGGCCCTACAATGTTCGGTGGGCTTCTGTGGACCCGGGTGGAGACCTGGTTGGCCAGCAGTGTGGGGAGACCTGGGGACTCTTGGGCCTAGAGTCAGTGATGTGGCCACAGAGGACTAGAGTGGAGAGTGAAATTACCAGCTGATAGGAAGAGAGGGCGTATGCACAAGAACACCCACACTAGCAGAGGGTACCCACTTGACCTAGCTTCGGTGACTGGATGATCAGAGCTCAACCAGGAGAAGAAAGAAGAGGAAAAAGAGAGTAATCTGATACAATTTGATGAACTTGACCTACACCTATGGAAG
>NW_006408540.1:692116-699402 GCF_000296735.1 Chrysochloris asiatica
TCAGAAAGATGGATTGACACAGTACCCACAACAGTGGCTTCAAACTCAACAATTTTGAGGATTTCCTAGGTCTGAACAGTGTTCCTTCTGTTGTGCATAGAGTCAAAAAGAGTTAAAACTGACTTGATGACACCTAACAACAACAACATACTTCTGCTTGAGTGAATTTACATTCCTTAGAAGGAATAATCTGTTTCTTTCATGTTTGTTGTTGTTAGGTGTTACTGAGTCAGTTCCAACTTAGAGTAGCCATATGTACAACAGAATGAAACATTGTCTAATCCTGTGCCATCCTCACCAGCATGGCTATGTTTGAGCCCATTGTATCAATCCATCTCCCTTAGGGTCTCCTTTCTCATGGAACCTCCACTTTGCCACATATGATGCCTTTCTCCAGGGACTGATCCTTGCTGATAAGAAATTCAGGGAATGTGAAACAAAGTCTTACTATCCTTTTTTCTAAGGAGCATTCTGGCTGTACTTCTTCCAAGACAGATTTGTTTATTCTATTTGGCAGTGCATGGTATATCCAATATTCTAAAACATTACTGTCCTTACTTTTGTTTGGGAATTTATGAGGCAATTTTTCTCATGACTTTCCCATGTTCTCCATAAATTTAGGGTCACTTTAAATTATTAATAACTTTAGACACAACAGACTCTGTTATCAATTTGGGACATGGAAATACATTATTTTAAGTAGAGAGTAATGAATATAAGAAAATAATTATTTCACATTACATAACTGTATACAATTCTGAGTTATAAGCCCTCAATTCCAAGGTTAAACTTGCCACTAATCACAGAATAAGTCTGTGATTCTGAGCAAATAAGCTTTCAGAATATCAGTTTAATTTTAAGAAAATATGGGTAATGCCACAAGGTTGAAATCAAACTAAAAGAGCTTAATGTAAGTGAATAGCTTCTGTATACAGTAAAATGCCAGTTTGATCTAGCATCAAAGCAGTCACTGTGGCCGAGAGAAGAGCTTCACTAAGGTGATGAATGTGAATGCAAAATAGCAATAGAATTGGAGTTAATGGAAAGTGAATAGGGGCAGACAAATACCTCCAGGAAATTTGACTTTGAAATAGAGGAAGTATGTAGGTAATAGCTAAAGGGTTATATACAGCTGAATTTTTTTTTTTTTCCCCTCTGTGTCTTCTTTATTTATTTGGATGCAGTAGAGTTAATAGGGAGGAAGAATTAGGAGAAAGGTAGCAAATAAAGAAGATTCAATAGCTCAAGTCTAAAAAATTCAGGAGAGTGTATTATTCAGGAAATTTATAAATGGACTCCTTTCTCTCAGTATGGATTCTTGGTGTGTCACTGTAGAATCAGCACTGGACTGTGAAGGCTAGTGGTTCAAACCCAACAACTGCTCCTTCGAAACCTTATATAGGATAGTTATGAATCAGAATCGACTCAATGGCAGTTAACAACAACAATCTGTCAGCATGAGTGAATGATGATACATTATAAAGAAGAAAAAGCCAAATGCAAAGACTAGTGAAGTTGAAGAACGTTAAGTGAAGAATCATTTTCCCTGATAAGGAGGAAGATGAAGTTATCGGCCAAGAATCATGGGAAGATGAAAGTCTTAGAAATTTGTGGACCTTGAAGGATGTTTGAAATAACGTTCCAGTAAAGGTAATAGAAGCAGACAGGAGAATTGGTGGTAATGGATATTTCTGTATGAATTTGTGGTTTTCAATATCACTTCTCATATGCACATATGTTGCTGTTAAGTGCCACCGAGTTGGTTCCAAGTCATAGCAACACTGTATAGGGTTTCCAAGGAGCAGCTGGTGTGTTTGAACCACTGATATTGCAGTGTGCCGTCCAGTATTTATCCTACAATGCCACACCAGGATTGACAAAATGTACATTTGAATCTAATCAAAGTTGATATTTTGCTAACAAAGAGTGAAGGAACAAAAACAAGACAAAGGAGTTGGAGATACTTAAAAGAGGGTAGGTGAAGTGGTCAAGCATTAAAATTTAGGAAGGAGGTAAAAACATCCTGGATAAAGAGAGCTGGAATGGAGAAATTCAATGATGTTATAGATTTTTAAAATCCGATGAAATGGAAGAAATGATGAGTTGCAGTTAAAAGAGAATGTTAGAAAGTTGTTGTCAGAGAAAATTTGATTTGTCATTTTAGAAGTGGGAGCAGTTCTAAGCTGTCCTCTATGAGACAGCTTGATTACCTACATGGACAGTAAAAAAAAAAAAACAACAAAACTTACAAGGTGAGCTGCACTTGAGGAGTTAGAAAAAACTATGAAGAACATACTGTGCCTTCAGTAAATAAGTTAGAAGGACATGGCTTTGAGCTTAACAATGATAATGAAGAGTATGTTGCTGTTGTTGTTGTAAAGTGCTGTCTTGTTTCCAACTCATAGCGATCCTGTATAAGGTTTCCAAGGAGTGACTTTGTTGTTGTTATATGCCATGGAGTTGGTTCAGACTCATAGTGACCCTGCACAGGGTTTCCAAGGCTGTAAATCTTTACAGGAGCAGAGAGTCTCATCTTTCTCCCTCAGAACAGCTGGTAGTTTCCAAATGCTGACCCTGAGGTTAGCAGCGTGATTCGTAACCACTATGCTACCAGAGCTCCTTAAGGAGTTACAGGAGGGATTGAAATGCTGACCTTTTTCTTAGCAGCCCGCTGCTTATTCTATAGTACCATGCAGAATGTAAGTGGATCCTTCCTAAACAGTATTTGTGGGATGAAAATATAAGACATTATTTTTGTCACCCATTATCTTTAATATTATTCCTAGCAATCCTTAACTAGATTAATTTATAAGGTAAATGACTCATCTTCATAGAGACAATATTACAATATTTTATCAGTTCTAAAATGCAGAATATTCCATATGCACCATCTCTGAAATTAAGGTAAATCAAAACACTTGTCATCTGCATAGATTTTGCTATCTCAATGGCACATTTTATAACCAATTGGTACCTAATTTTCAATACAACACAATGCAAAAATATTTAATATTAAAATTTGTATTGAACAAACTATAGTTTCATAACTGGCTTCTTTTTATTCAAATGTAATGGGGAATAACTGTTGTTTGCCCTTGTCTTCAAATCATCTAGCCCAGTATGGAAGACCCAATTGAACAGAACATGTTTTTAAATGATTGTATGTGACTTGGAATGCAGCTGTAAGTCAGTTAATTGACTCATAACATGATATTGACTGAGTTAAACTCCTGTTTATAATGAGTGCAATAATATTTATAAACATTACATTTCACTTCATATATTCTACAATTTTAGAGACTTTTTGGAACTTAATATGAAATGGCAAACTAATGTTACTCGTTTGTACAATTTTTATATTTAAAACTCTTGTATGAAAAGTAGGGTGATTTAATAACTATTAAAGGAGCTCTGGTAGCATAGTGGTGACGAATTCAGGCTGCTAACATCAAGGTCGGCAGTTCGAAACTACCAGCTGTTTGGTAGGAGAAAGATAAGACTTTCTGCTCCCGTAAAATTTTGCAGCTTCAGAAACACTGTGCAGGGTCACTAGGAGTTGGAACCGACTCCACGGTACTTAACAACAACAACATTTTGGTTCAGATTATGAATTATAATCAGATGAATACAATTTTAAAAATCCAGAATTCTTTTCAAGTTTCAAAAGATATTTTTCCTTCTTTACATCAAAAAATTCACGATTTATAGATTCATCAGAAATTACCTGCCTTGATAGCATAGCATTTAGGATATTTGGCACTAAAGTGTAAAGGTTTTGTGCACGAAAGATTATTAAATGTGTTTTTTTTCCTGTGAATAAAAAAACTAAGCTAATGTTAATTAATTTACATTATAAAATTTAAAAGCTCATTTGTTGTTGTTGTTGTTGCTAAGTGCCTTTGAGTTGGTTCTAACTTATAGTGATCCTGCATATGATTTCCAAAGGGTGGCTGGTGAATTTAAACTTCTGACCTTGCAGTTCAAATACACCTTGTGGTTGAACTACAGCGCCACACCAAGACTCCAAAAGCTCATCATCCCTTCACTTTATGATAATTTTACAAATTCAATATTTATAAATTCAGAAATTTTACATTTATTTTGTAAGAGCTTTGAAAAATAATCTACCCACTTTGAAAATTAACCATATCATTTCAAGCATTTCAAGATAAACACTAAACTGTGAAACACAAGGTAAGCGGTTCAAACCCACGAGCTGCTCCTTGGAAACCCTATATGAGGCCCCAATGAGTTGTGTTGTCATTTGAAACTTACTGTTCACTCTTCTACTTCTTAAATTTTCTTATTGACTTTAGTACTTCAGATTGTCTTCTGGCATCTGATTTGTCTTTTATTTCTTGTCTTTTTTTTATTTTTTATTTTTTATTGTGAATTGTGTGAAGGTTTAAGACAAGATCATCAGTTTTCCATTCAACAAAACACACACTTTATTTCGTCTCAATGAACACAATCGCTGCCATGCAACGACAGTTATCCCACGTTCCCACTGTGTTTCTTTTTTCCATTCTGCCCACCTGCCCATCCCTTCTTAACTTTGTCCTTAGGTAAATGTTGCCTTTTTGATTTGTAATGATTGACCATTCCATATTGAGCATGCCTTATTAGTTTTGTTTCCTCTTCTTTATACCTTTCTACTAGATGGCTGAAACATGGGCCACAAAGGTGAACTCCTTTCCATACCTGAGGGATAGTCAAGGAAGATAGTCTTGGGTTCCTCCATTTTCCAGTCTCTTTTTGACCAGTAGGTCTGGTCTTTTTTGTTTTTTAACAATTTTGAATTTGTTCTACATTTTCTGCCACTCTACCTGGTAGCTTCTAATGTGATCTACTTCAGAGTAGTAGGTAGTGTAGCAGGGCACCATCTACTTTTTCTGGCCTCAGAGTAATGGAGACTGATGTTCACATGTTCCATTAGTTCATTAGTCCATTGGAATAATTGATTACAAACAGCATCAATTCCAGGCACTTTTCTTTCTTCTGTCTATGGAGAAACTTTAATTGTTGCATCTTAGATGAACACTCATGGATTTTTTAAGATTCCAGACCCTATTCACCAAAGTAAGAAGCAGAACATTGTCTTTTTGAACTATGCTATGCCAATTGACCATGGTGTCACCTTAGATTATGATCCTGAGTTTCCAGGCCCAGCAACTCATTGTCTTAAGATGTTTGATAATAACTAAGAATTTTTTATCACTTTGTCCACTGTATGCTTCACCAGATTCATAGGTATGTTTACAGCAAAGGCAAATACCCATCCTGTCATCCTCTTTCGAACCCCTATATATTTGTGGTTATAATCCCACTCTTCATCCCATACCTATTCAGTCTGTGTATCTGTCCATATATGTACTCACAGAACACTCTTGTTTCAAGGTTGTGTCTTTCCTGTCTTTTTAATGACTTTTTGTTTTCTTCATGTGTGATATTCTTGATGTCATACCATAACTTTTCTGTTCTTTGTTCACTGTTGTCTAATGCACCAAATCTGTTTTTAAGATGACCTCTAAATTCAGGTGGCATAAATTCAAGGTCATATTTTGGTTCTTGTGGACTTCGTTCAGTTTTCTTCAGCTTTAGCCTGAACTGCATAGGAGCAAGTGATAGTCTCTGTTCCACAATCTATCCCGGGCCTTGTTTTGACTGATGATATCGACCTTTTCCATCTTCTTTTTCCATTGGTATAGTCAATTTGTTTCCTGTGTATTCCATAGTCATCTTTTATGTTGTTTAAAATAGGTATTTGCTATGAAGAAGTCATTGGTCTTGCAAAATTCTACCATGAAATCTCCAGCATTGTTTCTATTAACAAAGTCACATTCTGCAACTATTGTTCCTTCCTCTTTGTTTCCAACCGTCCCATTCCAATCAGCATTAATTATCAGTGCATCTTGATTACATGTTTGATCAATTTTGGATAGAACAATTTTATAGAATTCCTCAATTTAATCATTATGAATGGTTGGTACATAAATTTGAATAATAGTGGAATTAACTGGTCTTTGTAGGTGTATAGGTATTATCTTATCACAAACAGCATTGTACTTCAAGATAAATTTTGAAATGTTCTCTTTGATGATGAATGCAATGCCATTCCTCTTCAATTTGTTATTCCCAAAATAGTAAATATATGATTGTTAGATTCAAAATGACCAACACAAATCAATTTCAGCTCACTAATTCCTAGGTTATAGATCTTTATGTGTTCCATTTCATGTTTTACAAACTCCAATTCTTCTAGAGTCATACTTCATACATTTTATGTTCTGATTATTAGTGGATATTTGTAGATATTTCTTCTTATTTTGTGGTGTTCTCTGTCAGCAAATGAAGGTGCTGAAAGTTTTACTCCATTCAGGCATTATGGTAAACTCTACTTTAAGGAAACAATCTCCCCCAGTCATACTTTGAGTGTCTTACCAACCTGAGATGCTCATCTTCTGACACTATATTTGACAATGTCCGGTTGCTAATAATAATGTTTCATCTTCTGGAACGATATCTGACAATGTTCCACTGCTATTCATAAGGTTTTTGGTGGGTAAGCATTCAGAAGCAGTCTGCTTGCCCTTCTTTCTAATGTGTCTTAATCTGGAAGTTCTGCTTAAACCTGTCCACCCTGAGTAATCCTGGTGGTATTTAGAAAACTGGCGGTGTAACTTTCAGCATTGCAACAACACTCAAGCCACAACAAGTACAGCAAATGAATAGGCAAGTGTTTGGAAATAAAATAAACTAAATTAAAATTGTGAAAACCAACCTTCTCAAAGGCTTGCTCTAAGGCTTGTTACATATTCTATTTACAAGTACAATGTCTTTATCTACGGAGTGAACAGAATTCACATTATTTTCTGTTTTTTAGTTTAAATCTTTTTGGAAGAAAAGTTGTATCTCTGAATCTCCAGAGGACTGGTTGCCACATAAGTTTTAACAACAGCATGTTTTTGTGGTGATATGCTTTTTGTTGTTCATGTTTTCTGAAGGAAATTTCTGCTTGTTCAGTGTCACTGCAATGTTGAAGGTAACTTTTTGTGAAAAACTGATGTAATGCTTGAATAAATTTTTTTCTCTCAGTAGGCTTTTGGCCTGTATTAAAAGAGAGTGTTATACACATACACCATCACACAGAGGAATATGCACCAACAGTGACAGGAGGCATCTGGCATCCATTTGAGCCAGAAACACCAAGACTATCTCCTATTTGTGAAGCCCCAATGTTTCTCTGAAGTCCTTGTGTGCAGGATAATGTACTGGACCATAAGGTC
>NW_006408540.1:700047-705347 GCF_000296735.1 Chrysochloris asiatica
TTATTATAATAATGTTTAATATATAATAAGATCACGTAGGAAATCTGGCTTTTAATTAATTTAATTTCAATCATTGTCACTCCTCAAAGTAACTGGTCATTTACTAAAAGGGGTCCTAGGGTGGCAGTGTCGAATAAGCACTGTGACTGCTAACCATAAAGTTGGTGGTTCAAACTCATTAACCACTCCTTGGAACCCTATATGGGGTTGCTATGATTTGGAACCAACTCAATGGCACTTAACAACAACAGTTGTCTTAAAGGGGTACTGGTGTGGAGCTGTAGGATAAGCACTGGATTGCTGACTGCAGGTTTGAATTTCAAACCCACCAGCTGATCCTCAGAAACATTATACAGGGTCAGGCACGTAACAACAACTGTGATCTTAAAAGATAGATAGGATGTTGACAGTTTAAATCATAAATTAAAATCTTACAAAAGTGTTGACCTGTTTTTTTGTTTTTAATGTAAAAAAATAGTTTCCTGAGGAAGGGTAAACCAAACATTCTCAGAGAATTGTTTTGTTAAGTGCAGTCTTGTTGATTTCAATTTATTGTTGCTAAGTCCAATGGAAGGGTTCCAACTCAATGACACTGTATAGGGTTTCCAAAGAGCAGTTAGCAGTTCTGTGCTACTGTATCAATGACCTCTTCATAGAATTGGTAGCTTATATTCAAAATAAAGGAGTTTTTGTATGGCACAATAGGATCAGAACTGGACTACTAACCACAAGGTTAATTGTTCAAATCTACCTTGAAAAACCTATACAGGGTCACTATGAGTCAGAACTTACTTTATGCCACTTAATAACAACATTCAAGTTAAAAGTGTCCATGTGGCATTATAGTATAAGCACAGGACTGCTAACAGGTAGGTTGGTAGTTCAAACCCACCTACTGCTTTGATATTAAAGATGAGATTTACTGCCTCAGAAACCTTAGAAAAGGTCTCGATGAGTTGAAATTGGCTCAATGGTAGTGTTTTGTTTTGTTTCAAACTTCAAGACAAAAAGGAACCCTGGTGACACCGAAGAATAAGACTGCCTACCACCAGGTCTGCTGTCCAAATCCACCAGCCTTTGCAGGAGAAAGATGAGACTTTCTGCTCCCATAAGGATTGATTGCTTTAGAAACCATATGGCAGTAGGTTTGGTTTTGATTTTCAATTCAATATCAAAAAAGAATACAATTTCTCCCAGAAGCCTCTCCTGTGTGTTATGTTCACACTGTAAAGAACTGGGCAGGTTTCTAACATCTTGATGATTTAGTATATTCCTTATCTTAAACTTTTTTTTTCTGCTTCCTTATATCTGTGCTTGTCTTTAATAAGATACATACTGTTGTTACTGTTAATTGCCATGAAGTCAGTTCTGACTCATAGCAACCCTGTGTGCAATAGTCTGGTCCTATGCCAGCCTCACAATTGTTGTCATGCTTGAGCCCATTGCTGCTGCCACTGTGCCAATCCATCTCATCGGGGGTTTTCTTTCCTGATCCTATACTTTACCAAGCATAATATCCTTCTCCAGGAACAGGTCCTTCCTGATAATATGTCTGAAATATAAGAGACAAAGTCTCACCAACTGGCTTCTTTTCTGACTGTACTACTTCCAACACTGATTTGTTTATTCTTCTGGCCATCCATACTTTAAATACTCTCCTCAAACACCATAACCCAAATGCATCAATTCTTCTACAGTCTTCCTTATTCATTGTTTAACTTTACATGCATATGAGGTTATTGAAAATACCCTGGCTTGGGTCAGGCACACCTCAGACCTCAAACTAACATCTTTGCTTGTGGATACTGAAGAGGTCATGTGCAGCAGATTTGCCTAATGCAATATATCATTTGATTTCTTGACTGAGGATTCCAGGAGTGTTGATAGTGGATCCAAGCAAAATAAAGTCTTTGACAATTTCTATATTTCTTCCATTTTTCATGATGTTATTTATTGTTCCAGTGATGAGGAATTTTGTTTTCTTTACATTAAGGTACAACCCATACGGAAAGTTGTGGTCTTTGTTCTTTATTAGTAAGTATTTTATGTCCTTCTCACTGTCAGTAAGCAAGTTTGTATCATCTGCATATCACAGATTGTTGGTGAATCTTTTTCTAATCCTGATTCCACATTCTTCTTAATATAATCTGGTTTCTTGAATTATTTGCTCAGCATACAGATGGATTAAGTGTGGTGACAGAATAAAACCCTGGCACATACTTTTTGGGATTTTTAAACCATTCACTGTCCCCTTGTTCTGTTTCTTGCTCTATATATAGGTTCACTATGAGCACAATTAAGTGTTCTGAAATATCTATTCATCACAATATTATCCATAGTTTGTCATCCACACAATCGAAACCCTTTGAACAGTCAATAAAGTACAGGTAAAAATCTTTCAGTTATTCTCTTCTTTCAGCCAAGGTGCATCTCTCATCAGCAATGATATCCCTTGTACAACATCCTCATCTTTCCAGCTTGAACTTCTGGCAGTTGCATCAATGTACTTTTGCAGCCATTTGAAAATTATCTTTAGTAAAATTTTATTCATGTATGTGATATTAATGACGTTATCCAATGACTTCCACATTTCTTTGGGCCACCTTTCTTTGGAAAGATCTTTTCCAGTACTGTATCTGAGAATATTCTGGTGCTAATAATGTTTCAATATTCAATATTCTGGTGCGATCTGACTATGTTCCACTGATATTCACAAGGTTTTCAGTGGCTAAACATTTCAACAGTATGTCCCCTCTCTTTCTTCCTTGTCTGTCATAGTCTGGAAGCTTAGCTGAAACCTGTTCATCTCGAGTGAGCATGCTGGCATTTAAAATACCAGTAGCATAGCTTCCAACATCACAGCAACACACAAACTACCGAAGTACAACAAATAGATGAGTGGTGGAATAAAAGCTATAGAACAAGTGTATTTGAAACATTTATAGCCCAGCTGTACTAGCTTATTGTCTTACAGCAAACATTTTTATTCATGGAGTTTTATTCGGTTTTGATTCCTTCAACAAGCTGGATGACTTATAATAATCTACCTTCCTCTTGCTCTTTAAATACAGTTCCATAGACTGTCCCCAGAGTATTTTAGTATGTAGGGGCCAGGGGAAGGAGAGAACCTAAACAACTACTCTTAGCGGGCAACAGGATATGTGATTGTTGTTGTTGTTGTTGTTGTTGTTGTTGCTAAGTGCTATCAAGTCAGTTTCAACTTATAGCTGCCCTGTATAGGGATTCTGAGTAGCTGGTGGGTTTGAACTGCCGAACTTGTTGTTAGCAGTCCTGTGTTTGTCCCACAGTCCATACTAGAGCCCAGGATAAAGGGTTAAGGGTAGGAAATAAGGGATGTATTTTCCTTCTCTCTTGTACTTCTATTTTTATAATCAAATAAGGTGTCAAGGCTGAAAATGAGGAATAAAGAGGTGGTGTTATCAAAGTTTTCCTGTAAGGGAATTTTTAATGGCTTTAGAGAATATAATTCCTTTACCATACAATCCACCTAAATATAGTATACAATTGACTAGTTTTATTATATTCACATAGTTCACAACTATCACTAAAATATGTTTAAGAACAATTTCATTAAGTCTAAAAGAAGCTCCACCTCCACCCTACCCCCTGCCAAAGTCAGAGCTAGATTCTGGTAGTCTACTTTCTGTCTCTCTGGATGTGCATATTCAGGAGAATTCATAGAAAGCAATTTGAGACTGACTTCTTTAACTTAGCATAATGTTTCCATGTTTCATCTATAGTGTAGTAAAGCATTGACGTAATGTGTGTTCTAGTTGCTTCTGATCTCTGCTTTCAGCCAAGATCCATCTCTCATTAGTCATGATATCCCTAGTACCATATCCTCATCTCTGTCCAGCTTGAGCTTCTGCCACTTTCCTGTCAAAGTACTTTGCAGCCATTTTAAAATGATCTTTAATAAAATTTTATTCTTGCATGTGATATTAATGATATTCTTTCTGTTTAAGTTTTTTTGTGAATTATATGATAGTTTACACAGGAGAACATTAGCTTTACATTCATCCTATTGTATATTGTTTCATTGCCATGATTACAATCCCCTCCATGCATCATCAAACAACCAAATGGTACACCCCACAAGCCTGCCCACTGGGTCATCAGCACATAGCTCCTCTCTCTCTGGGTTTAAAGTCCCCAGCTGCTCCATTTCTCCATGTCATCATCTCTGGCATCACTGTTTCTCTGGGTAGGGTCCTGCACTCCGCTCTTCTCCCTTGATGGTCCCAGAGATGTCCGCTCCTGGACTGCAAAGTCAATCACTCCGCTCTTTTTCCTAAAAAAAGGTCTAGCTTTACATTTCCAACCCTTACAGTCTGTCCTGATAGCAAATTATTCACTATTGTACCACAAGAGTCCTATCCCTATCTCCTTTCATCAGCCTCGCCCAGACATATTGGATACTACTCAGTGGAGATTATACCTTCCTCCAGGCCCTCTGGATCTATGCTCCCTCTTGAAAGCTTGTAAGCCAGTCACTTCTTGCCTTTGTAGCCTCTCCCCACCCACACACAGACATTCACCATTGTGGGTAGCCAATGTCCAAGTTGCCCATCCCTTTCTACCCTGTGTACTGAAGGGATGGGACTGAACCTTGCTGTAAAGATCTGTTCCCTCTTTTGAGCTACTGCATCCATATATAACTATAGGTATAGGCCAAGTTTATCAAATTGTATCAGATTACTCTTTTTTTCCTCTTCTTTCTAGTCAAGTTCTTATCATCTGGCCATTGGAGCCAGGACAAATGGTTTTATCTGCAAGTGTGGGTGTTCTTGTGCATATCCCCTCACTTCTTATCAGCTAGACTCTTCACTCTCCACTGTAGGCCTCTGTGGCTATGTCACTGACTCTGGGCCCAAGAGTCCTCAGGTTTTGCCAAACTGCTGGCCAACCAGGTCTCCACCCGGGTTCACAGGAGTCTATTGAACATTGTAGGGCTTAGCTCACAGTTTCATTGCTGTTTTTCCCTCACTTCCTCTTATCAGTGAGAACGTGGTCACCCATCAGTGCGCATGTCTGCTTGTGTATTCCCATTGACTTTTAGTCTTGGAAGGGAGTTTGCCCTGAGGGAACCTGACCACTTGCCTTGATGTCTCCTAGGCAAACAGACTGCTTGTTGTTGTAGTAATCAGTTGGACTGCCTTTATTGTTTTGTATTTTTCCTATCAATCTTTCTTTCAAGAAGTATCTTCTAGATGGGGTTCAGGATTCCACCTATCGTCTTATGTAATGCAGAGGCACCACAGGAAGCTTCCTTCACTGGG
>NW_006408540.1:706567-714119 GCF_000296735.1 Chrysochloris asiatica
TAGTATACACAAGTATTTGTTTGATTTACATTGTTAAATTATATTGCATTGCATGAATATAACATGTTTACCTATTCTTAGTTGATGAGCATTTCAGTATTTATTTTTTGTTATTATAATTTAATCTGTAATGAAGATTTGTGTACAAGTTTTTGCGTGTACGTGTAATTTCATTTTTCTTGGAATATACCTAAAAGATGAATTTTTGGGTTTTATGATAATTCTGTTTAATCGTTTAAGGGATAACTAAGCTATTTTCAGAAGTGGCTGCGTTATTTTACATTTCCACCATCAATTTTTAGGTGCTCAAATTTCTTCATATCCTTATCAGCTTATTATTATCTGTCTTTTTTTATCATAGCCATCTTAGTTGATATTATGTGGACTCTGAATGTGGTTTTTATTTTCATTTTTCTCATGAATAACAATGTTCAGCATCTTTTCAGGGCTTGTTGGATATTTGAATATTGTTTGAGAAAACTATTCAAACAAATCCTTTGCCTATATGTATTTGGGTCATTTATCATTTTACTTTCACATTAGTAAAATGAGTCTTAAATATAGTTTCTACATATTAAACCCTTCAAAGATATATTATTAATAAATACTTTATTCCATTTTGTAAGTTTTCTTTTTTATTTTCTTGATCGTGTTCTTGAAACACCAAAGTTCTTAATCTGGAGGAAGTCAATTTTTATTATTTTTTTTTTTTCTTTTATTGCTTGTAACTTTGGTTAGAAAGAAGATTTTGCATAATTCAAGGTCACAGAGATTTATTCTTTTATCTCCTTCTGAAAATTGTATATTGGGGGTTCATGATCATTTAGGCTAAATTTTTGTATGTAGTATTCAGAGTTTACTTCTGAACTTTCACTTCTATTCCACTGGTGTACATGCTTAACTTACATCAATTATTTGTTGTCTCATTTTCTGTAGATTTTTTGAGCTTTTTAACTGTCAAGTGTGAGCCTTGCAACTTTGTTCTTTATTGTCGAGATTTATTTGACTATTATGGATTCCTTTTGTGGTGCTGTGGGTTAATGTGCTGGACTACTAAATTGGATTGAAACAACAAGATCTGTAATTCAAGCTCACCAGCTACCCCTCAGAAACCCTATAAAGGCTCGATGGTACTTAACAACACCAATTTTCATATACATTTAAAAATAATTTGACAGTTTCTTTAAGGAATCCATCTGGGATTTTATAGGAATCATGTTGAATCTATAGATCTATTAGGAGCATTTGTCATCTTAATAATATTAAATCTTCTAATCCATAAACATAGACTATCTTTCCAATTATTTGAAAATTCTTCCATTATTTTCAACAGTGATTTGTGTTTTCTAAATTACAGGTTTTGTCCTTCTTTTTTGAAATGTAGTACTGAGTTTTATTTCATTCATTTATTTTTTGCATGGCTTGCTGAAATTTTTGTTTTTACTGTTTTGGGGTACTCTTGAGTTCATTTAAGACTCATAATGATTTTATGCACACAGAATGGAACACAGGCCAGTCTTGACCCATCCTCAGAATTGTTATATTTGAGCCCATTATGGCTGCCACTGTGTCAGCCCATTTCATTAAGGGTTTTCCTTTTTTGCACTTACTGTCCATTTTCCAGGGCTCCATTTTCCAAAGGATGTCCATGCTCACTTCCAAAGAATATTCTGGCTGTACTTCTTCCAAGACAGAATTTTTCTTTTGACATTTCATGGTACTTTCAATATTCTTTGCTAACATCATAATTCAAATGTTTCATTTCTTCTACAGTGTTCCTTATTTATTGCCCAACTTTCATGATCATTATAGGCAATTGAAAATACCATGGCTTGTGTCAGGTGCACTATAGTCCTCAAACTGATATCCTTGCTCTTCAGTACTTTAAATAGATATCTTGTAGCATATTTGCCTAATAAAATATATTGCTTGATTTCTTGATTGCTGCCTCTATGAGTGTTGATTGTGGATTGAAACAAAATGAAATATTTGACATCTTTATTTTTCCCCCAGTTATCATGATATTGCTTATTGGTTCAGTTATGAGGATTTTTGTTATCTTTACCTTGAGGTGCAATCTATGCTGAAAGCTATACTCTTTGATCTTTATCAGTAAGTAATCAAGTCCTCTTTGCTTCTAGCAAGCACAGTTGTGTCTCATATCTAACCTGCTATTTCTATATAGTAGCAGATTCACTGCTACTCTATGAAAATTATTGTGTATTTGTCCTGGACCCTACACAATGGCCAAGTGCATTTATTAGTTCTAATCTGTAACACGAGTCCTGGTACCACACTGTGGAATAAACAGTTCAGTTCTAGCCACAATATGGGAGAGTCAAAACCACCAGCCGCTCCTCAGAAACTCTACATTATGAGTTACAACTAAGTAGACTGCATTTAACAAAAATAACATTCTGTAAAGTAATTTAAAAATTAATTTATAGGATAATCATAGTAAGATTGCTCAGCTTTATTTAATACTCAGATAATGGGTAATATACCTGAAGAGAAAGAGTTAAGCGGCCATGCTTTTTACTTCTAGAAAGGAACAGTTGTTTGTGTAGGAAGTATTATAAAACTGTGCTAGATATTTGAAAGTTGTATTAAATGAACAATGAAAAATGTCTCAATATTATATTTTTAAATTGAATATATGAAAACCACAAATAAGTAGAAAATTAAACAAGTTCTCTACTACTTTTGCCACTTTCTGTAAATGGTACTTCTAGTTCAAATAAATTATCATCTTACTGTTATATAGGTAAGATCTTTGAGCATTAAAAACTTTTATCACTAAATCATCAACATCTTACAAAAGTGCTCACTTGTCAGCAGGCATTCTATAAATGCATATTTAATGAATGAAAAATGAATGAATTGTGAGTTTGTCAGAATAAATTAAGTAGAATTGTACTTGAGTATAGTTACTGTTTGAATGTTATAATTATACATCGTTCATTTGAATAGTTGAGCAATGGTTCTTAACATTCCATGAATAAGAAAATCACCTGAGGAGATCATTTTTAAAAATACAAGTGTTCAGGCCTTTCCCTAGAATTTTTTATTCTATTGGTCTATGCTGGAAAATATACCGTGAAGTGTTTTTAAAGCTTGCAGGGTGTTTCTTCCCTGAAAGAATGGATAAGGGCTGCTGTCAAATATAGTGAAATTCATTAAATAGTTAATGTTGATATTGAAAACAATTTTGTATCTCTTGAATGTTTAACAATACTCAAGTACACAACTTATTCATCAGAATGAAATTTATATAGTGAACATGACATAATGCCTAACAAATAGTAGGGATTCAATGCATTTTCTTCTCCTACAATGTTGTTTTATCTGTTTGCTGTATTTTAATAATATTCATTTAACTTAATGGTATGAAATTGTTGTTGTTTCTTTTTAAGTGTTAGGTGCTGTCAAATTGGTTCAGGCTTATGGCGATGCTATATAGGGTTTCCAAGAAGTGGCTGGTGAGCTTGAACCGCTGACCTTGTGGTTGAAACTGACCTTGCAGTCCAGCACATTAACCCCAAAGCCCACACCAGGACCAAATATTTTATATGCATGTTAAAAATAGTAGGTCTGAACCAACCAACCAACTAGTTTTAGTCAGGTCAGTTCAGATTCATGATGATTCCACATGTATCGGAGTAGAACTGTTCTCCACAGGGTTTTAAGTGGCTGAATATTTGAAGGCCAATTACTAGGCCTTCCTTTCAAGGATGAGTTAAAACCACCAATTTTGTTGTTTGTAGCTGGACTAAGATGTCCAAGATATGACTTTTCTTCATGCTCCTTCCTTTCAAAAATGATATATAATATAATTAGTATTACATTCCCAAAAAAGCATTAAACCACTCTGGTGGAACTCAGACACCTTTAAAACTTTAAAGAATCTATAAAATCCAGAAAAAGTGTGTCTATGGAACTTTGTCTCTCATACTTAGCACATGTTGCTAGGAGGAACTAGTCGCTGGAGAAGGATATCATGTTTGGTAAGGTGGAGGGTCAGAGAAAAAGAGGAAGACCCCCAACGAGATGGATTGGCAAAGTGGCAGCATTGATGGACTCAAGCGTGGCAACAGTAGTGAGGTTGCCCAGGATTGGGCAGTGTTTTGTTCTGCTGTGCATAAGATGGGTATGAGTTGGTACCAATTCAATGGCACCTTACAACAACAACATGGAACCTGAGCTGTATCCATTTATCTAAAACCAAACCAAACCCCTTGTTAATCAGTGGACTTCGACTCACAGCAGCCCTATAGGACAAAATAGAACTGCTCCTTGTGGTTTCCAAGACTGTAAATCTTTACTAGATAATCTCATGTTTTCCCATGCAGTAGCAGGTGAATTTGAATCTCTAATCTTGTGATTAGAAGTCCAATGATTGGCCCATTATACCACCAGAGTTCATACCATCCATTTATATATTCCTTCAAAATTCATAGACCTTGAATACAAAACTCTGTATTCACAGAAATAATGAGATTGTTGTAAAGTTTAAAAGCACACTTTCTAAAACAAATTATCAGTGTGCTATGTAAATAAAAATAGTAAACAGATTTCAACACTAATAATGCATTTCAACTATAAAATGATGCAAATATTTAATACTTTGTAACTTCAAAACCATTTTTGGCAATGCTTAACCTAGACAATCAGAGTTACATATTATGTCTTTTTTCATTAAAGAGGAAAGGACAGGTAAAATATATTTGGGCCTTGCCTAGAGAAAACTAGATTCTCCTAATGGTTGCCTTTCTTCTTCAAAATCTATAAAATACTGCATTGGGAGTCTGATATTTAGGATGAACAGTAAAAAACCACCATCAATCAGATGGTTCAGGAAAAAACTCCATAAAATTTGAAAAATATCTAATTTTAGTAGGTTCCTTTTGTGAGTTATTGGTTAGTCACGAAACTTGAAACAACATAAGTATTTTTCATTCTACTCAAATTTAGAAGAATTTTGCTTGATTACCACACTAAATGACCATTTTCTGGCTTGTCTTTAAATCTTTTCTATTGTTGCCTGATCCAATTTAAGTTAAAAACCCATGGGCTATATAAAATCCTAAAACTGTACTGACATTTCTATACTCACAACAATGGGAACCAGTGATTGCCTTCTTTTGTGGAATAAGATCAAAAAGCAGCATTACCCTTTGCTTCATTCATTCTACATAAATAGTAGGTTATTATATATACCCCCCAGTGGGATCACTCCTTGTAATTTCTGTAATATCACTTTGACAACTTTGTTATATTTCTTTTAAAGAAATGGAGGACAGTTCAGAGAGTAACAAGGGGGAAAATGACAATAAGATTTCTCAATTCTCCTATGGGACATACATATTCTGAACTGGTTTTATTAGAAAATTCTGTCAAATTTAATGTAAGAGAGAAAATTCATTTGAACTGCTGCTACCAATCACAGTACCAGAGCTTTGAAGTGCCCTGGAAAGTGGATGATCCTTAAAGAGAGCTAAAGCATACATCTGTTCTGTTTGTTTCTTTAATGTGTATACCCAGTTTTTTCTGATGGTGAGATTGATGCTAGTAATTTCTATATTGATTTCAGTATCATAGGTTTGAAGTAACGTCTTAATTAGCTTAGTAAATGGATATACAGAAGTTGTCATTTCCCCCCCAAATTAGGTTTAGTCAATAGGTAATTGGAAAAAAAAAAAAAAAAAAATCCTTTCCTGATTTCCTATAATGAAAAAAAAAAAAAAAAAAAATCCTTTCCTGATTTCCTATAATGATCCTTGTCTATAAATATGATCAATGTCTTATAATATAACTCTGATAACGTAAGTTATAAATAGTGAGGGAATACATAGGTGGGTGTTGTTGTTGTTATGTGCTGTGGAGTCAGCTCCAACTCATAGCAACCTTGTACCGGTTTTCTGAGGCTGTAAATCTCTACAGGAGCAGAAAGCCTCATCTTTCTCCTTCAGAACAGCTGGTAGTTTTGAACTGCTGACAGTGAGATTAGCAGCCCGATTTGTAACCACTATGCTACCAGAGCCCCTTACATATGTGGATAACCATTGATAAATTATAAAATTGAAATGCTTCTTTTCTTGTGTTTTAAAACCAAATCTAAACTTTAGCCATAGTAAAGTAGCATTTCCTGCAACAGGCTTCCAAATGAAAGCATTATCACAGATAAAAGGAAACACAAATGATTTTTGACTTCTAGGTGGAAAAATAATGTATTTTATGTAACTGGAAATTCAGCATTTTTATACAGAATATGAGACTATTGTGAGAAATGTTGATACTGACAAATGCTCAAGTAATCCCAGTCTGTACTCATTTTAGCAAGAGAGAGGTTTTCTTTATTTGGTTTTGCAAAATCAGGCTCCCAACCCAGTAGACATGGGCAGATGGCACCACACGGCCGGCCCACAAACAGTTTTAGTCCCCTGTCCTGAAAATCCCCTCCTCCAGTTCTCCCTCCACTGGGTACCTCAAAGTCACATTCTCCTTTCAAGGTTGTCCACTAGTCCTTACTGGGAGCATTCTCATTTAAGTTTCCCACTTTTCCCATGAAATTCCCTTATTTCATTAATGGTTATATTCTTTTTTTTAGCAGAGTCTAGCTGGTCAAACTAGTCACTTCCTCTCTTCTGAGTTTCCTTTCGTTATGCCAGCCTGCTACCTCCAAGATTTCCTTTAATCCTGAAGATGGCTCACCCAAAAAGCTATTTCTCACAACTATGAAACAACATTAGAAGAGCACACAGTCTTCAAGCATTTCTGTTTTCAAGAGAGGAATGCAAGAAAGTAGAAGACTTTTTTTACAGTAACAATTATTTAGCTTTAGTCACATATGTTTTGATAAATGTTTGTTGAGTGTTTATTATATGGCTAAATGCACTATATCCCAAGGAAAATCATGTTGTTCTTAAGGTTAGCCATTTGGCTGGTAGAATGAAGAGAAATTCTGATACAGCCGTTTTTTGCATACACACATACCCCCTCCCCCAATATAGTAATAGTGCTCAGGTAAATGTTTAACCACTAACTCTGAAGAATAAAAAGTGCAGATTTATAACATTTGTTGATTTCTGTAGTGTCAGTGATCAACTAATTTATAATTTACCAACATGGAGTCACTGATTCAGAGTTGGAAATAGAAACCAAAATGAAACACAAAACAAAACTCTATGCCATAAAGTCAATTCTGACTCCTAGTGACTCTGTATAGGGTTTCCAGGAGTGTAAATCTTTACAAACAGGCAGCCTCATCTCTCCGGCAGAGTTGCTGGTTAAGCTAGTTGGGTTGGTGAGTTTGAACATCTGACAAGTACTCCTTAGAGTTGGGAATAGATGCATAGAACATTCTCAGGAAAGCTAACGTGAGTTTGAGTAAACCACTAGCTATATCAGACAGAACCAGAAGACTAGCAAATTGACTCATTAGCACATACAAAACAGTGCTTGACTAACTGCAGCACACCTCTCACTAATTGTTGTTCTCAGGTGCCATTGAGTTGGAACCGACTCATAGCGACCCCATGCACAGCAGAATGAA
>NW_006408540.1:715484-724748 GCF_000296735.1 Chrysochloris asiatica
GTGCCTCCTGTGCTGCCTCACTTTCCTGAAAGATTTCAATTTTTATTCCATCAATTCCTGGTGCCTTGTTCTTTGCCACTTCTTTCAATGCACTTGTCCTTCCTCTCTGAGTATCATTGGCTCTTGTTCATATGGTATCTCTTGAAATGGTTGAACATTAACCATTTCCTTTTGGTACAATGACAATTTATACTAGTATAACTGTTACAATAATCAGTCACAATCAGGTCTGCCATTTTAGGCTGTACCTTCTGGGTTTTCCCCTCTCCCCTCCCTTCAATTCCATTTTGTAATCTTAGGTTTCTGTTTCCCCGCCCTAAGCTACAAGGCGTGTAGTTTAAAGGGCAACAAGGCTTTTGATAGGTCAGAGATAAATCACCTTAGCAATGACCACTCCCTTCCTGTTGAACCTATATAAGACCACTCCCTTCCCGTTTACTCTGTCTTCTCTTTCTCTTCTTTCTTCTCTTCTTCTTCTCTCTTCTCTTCTGCCTCCTGCCTTCTCTCTCCGGCAGAGGTCACCTTCCTCTTCCTCACCCTGAATAAAAGTCTCTAGACGGGCCATCTGGTGTGGTTGATGAGCGGCGCCGGGTTGTTTTTTCCCTTTCAATAACTATGCTGGACAAAATGTTGATGGTTCAAGCCTACTTGCTGCTCTTCAGAAACCATACACGAGGCTGCTTTGAGTCAGAACTGGTTCAACAGCACTTACAAACGACACCAAAATACATACTGTTAACTGTATTTATTAAAAATTTAAATACTGAAAATCAATACTTTTAATATCCATCTCAATAGGTTAGAATAAGAAAGGTTTATTAAATCAAAGATTAATTGCTATTTTAATTGTCTTTTTATAAATATTTTGTATACTTTCCATTCTTTAAACATTATTGTCAAGCAGCTCTGCAGGAGGAAGATGAGGCTTCCTGTTCCTGTAAAGTGACTAGAGTATTTCGAGACACATGCATAGTTGTTGTTGAGTGTCATCTTTGTTGGTTCCATTATACTATATTTACATAGAATATTTATATTTACACTATAAAAAAAAGCAGGGAAGTGATTCTGGATCCTGTAGTCCATCCATTTATAGTTTGCCTCAAAGTCCACAGACCCAGGTTGAGGAACCCCCATGCAAGAAGAAATCACTAGATATTATAAGGCAATAAACTTGTCTTCAGATAGCACAGTAGGAAAAACACTGGATAGTTTTTTTACCACAGAGTTGGTATTTTGAGCCTCATAGCAGTTCCATCTTAGAAGATGAGGCTTTTTGCTCCTGAAAATATTTGCAGCTTCAGAAATTCTATATAGGGTGGCCATGAGTCTCAACACACTTGAAGACACTTAATAACAACAAATTCATCTTCTCAAATTCTCAGCATTTTGCATAATAAAACAATAGAACATTGATACGGAATTTCAATTATAAAAAGATACACAGTGTTCAACACTTTGTAATTTCATCACTGTTCTTGGCAATGCTGTTATCCGGGCAATCAAGATTAGATATACTATTTCTCTCATTGAATAGGAGAGGACAGGTAAAAAATGTTTGAGCCATGCCCTGAACACGTTTGATGTCCTTCGTTGTTGCCCCTGTTCCATAAAATCTCTAAAATATTGTCTTGATATTTGAAATGCACCAGGAGTAGTAAAGATCACCATCTTTATTGGTGATCTTTGAATATCAGATTATTCAGAAATACTCCATAAACTTTGAACACTGCCTCATTTCAATAGGTTCATTTAGTGCATTGTTGGTTGATCACTAAAGTATTAATAACTTGTAGTGGTGGTGGTTTTGTGCCACTGTGTTGTTTATGACCATGGCAACCCTGTCTCTACAGGGTTTCTGAGTCTGTAAATCTTTACAGGAACAGAAACTCTCCTGTTTCTCCCTAAGAGCGACAGGTAAATTTGAACTGCTGACCTACTAGTTAGCAGCTCACCTCATAATCCACTATGCTAGCAGGGCTCTAATAAATATCAACATAAATATGATGCCTGCCACATAACATATTTTACTTTCCTATAACATTCTGCTTGCTACATGTTTTAGTGCTGTACCAAGTGTTATATATATGAAGTTAAAGTTAAACGGTCCTTGT
Organism: Chrysochloris asiatica; assembly: GCF_000296735.1. NCBI lineage: Eukaryota > Metazoa > Chordata > Mammalia > Afrosoricida > Chrysochloridae > Chrysochloris > Chrysochloris asiatica. The sequence continues at coordinate 717,596 of NW_006408540.1, forward strand.
TTATTCTACTTTCTTTCAACAACTCCATGTAGTATTGTAAGAATCACAAATCCAAAGGAATGTTAGTTACCCTTTGGGGAATGTATAGCTCTGAGAATAAAGAAGCCCAGCTATAAACTCTATCTTTCCAGATAATTTTATAATAAAAATCATGAGGTTCATTTTTGAGAGTTGTTGTTGTTGTTGTTAGTTGCCATCGAGTCGGTACTGACTCGTAGCGACCCTATGTACAACAGAACAAAACACTGTCCAGTCCTGGACCAACTTCACAATTGTTGCCACACTTGAGCCTATTGATGCTGCCACTTTGCCTATCCAGAGTAGGGGTTAGGAAATGACATGAAGAGGACTCTGTGGTTGGGAGTGGGGAAAGACTGAAATAAAATGAAAAGAATTTAAAAATAAAAATAGGGAAAATGAAAATTATAAATACCTGTGTTGCAAAGGCATCCTGATGAGAACTTCTGTCACTTTCTACCTAAGAAAAGAGCATAAAAGTGTGACTTACCTGAGAGACCATATAGACAAAAATTGCTTCCTACATTCCTGTGAGTCATCAGGCGCCAGGAAACCCCAAAATAGGTCACATATCTTTGACTTGTTTATACTCATAGACTTTCTCTTAAGCACAAACCTATAATTAACTTCTCTGAAACATCCCTCTCTGGTAGACCACAGCCAGACTTGTGGAGAAAAAAATCTCAAATACAATACTAAATAGTTAGGTTGTAGGTATTATAAACTATATTAGCTGTACACCAGCAAAAATTTAACATTTACACACTGTTGTGCTGTTGTTAGGTGCCATCGAGTCAGTTCCAACTCTTAGTGACCTTACGTACAACAGATTTAAATGCTGTCCAGTCCTGTGCCATCTTCACAATTGTTATGATTGCTGCTGCCACTGCGTCAATCTATTTTATTGGGGGGTCTTCCTCTTTTATGTTGACCCTCCATTTTACTAAGTGTGATATCCCTCTAAAGGAACTGATCCTTCCTAATAGTATATTTGAAGTATGAGAGACAAAGTTTTGTCATGCTTGCTTCTAAGGTGCATTCTGACTGTACTTCTTCTAACACATATTTGTTTGTTCTTCCGGCAGTCAATGGTATTTTTAATATTCTTCTCTAACACCATAATTCAAACTAATCCATGCTTTTATGTTTTTTCCTTATTCATTGTGAAATTGCCACATACATATAAGGCTATTGTAAATACCATGACTTGAGTCAGACTCACCTTTGTCCTCAAAATGACAGCTTAAAGAGGTCTTTTGCAACAAATTTACTTAATGCAATACATCATTTGATTTCTTGACTGCTGCTTCCATAAATGTTGATTGTGGATCCCAAGCAAAATGAAGCCTTTTGACAATTTCAACCTTTTCTCTATTTATCATGACGTTGTTTATTGGTCCAGTTGTGAGGCTGTTTACTTTCTTTACATTGAGGTGCTATAGATAATGAAGGCTGGAGTCTTTGATCTGCATCAGTATGTATTTTAAGTCCTATGAGCTTCCAGCAAGCGAGGTTGTATCATCTCTATATAGCAGGTGATTAATGAGCCTTCCTCAGATCCTGATGCCATGTTCTTCATATAACCCATACTTATATTTATACTGGAGTTCTGATGTGGTGCCGGAAGACATTGCACCAGACCACAAAATTGTTTTAAACTGAAAGGTTGGCAGTTCAAACTCACCAGCCACTCTGCCCAATACCAGGACAGAGGTGCTATGAGTAGGAATTGACTGAAAGGCACTTAACAACACATTTGCCCTATAAATATAAATAATGTACTTATAATCCATACTTATAGTTATTTTCTCAACATACAGATTGAATAAGTATCGTGAAAGGATACAACCCTGACACACACACTATTCCTGATTTTAAGCCATTGTCTACACAGGAAACATTAAAAGAAGATAAAAGAACTCCTGTACCAAAAAGAATTGGTGAATCACATTGCAAGAGGTAAAATACATTCAAGAACTGATAATATTGAAGAAAGAAGCCCAAGTTGCACTGAAGGCATTGGTGAAAAGCAAGACTCCAGGAATTCACAGAATACTAATTGAGATGTTTCAATAAGCATACAGTGTTGGAAGTTCTCAGCTGCCTATGCCAATAAGTTTTGAAGACGGCTACCTGAGGGATTAAATGGAAGATATATTTGTGCTGATTCCAGAGAAAGGTGATTTAACAGAATGGAGAAATTATCAAACATCATTAGTATCTCATGCAACTAAACTTTTGTTGAAGATAATTCAAAGGCTGTCACAGCAGTACGTCAACAGAGAGTTACCGAAAATTCAAGTTGGATTCAGAAGAGGACATTGAATGAGGGCTACCACTGCTGAATGTCAGAAGGATCTTGACTGAAAATAGAATACCAGAAAGATAATCTGCATTCTATTGACTATGCAAAGGCATTCAATTGTGTGGACCATAGCAAATTATGGATAACATTGTGACGAAAGAAAATTATGCTCATGTGAAACCTGTACACAGACCAGAGGTAGTTCTTCTAATTGAACAAAGGAATGGTGGTGGTTCTGCGCCATGGAGTCAGTTCCAACTCATAGCGACAGTGCACAGGGTTTCCGAGGCTGTAAATCTTTACGGGAGAAGAAAGCCTCATCTCTCTCTCCTGCAGAACAGCTTGTAGTTTCGAACGTGTGGTTTTTAGGAAAGATTTATGTCAGAGTTTTATTCTTTACTATAATTATTCTATCAGCATGCTGAGTAAATATTCTTAAAAACTAGATTATATGAAGAAAAACAGCATATATATTAGAGGAAAACTGATTAATTTCCTCAGATATGCACATAACATAACTTAGCTTGTTAAAAGTGAAGAGGGCTTGAAACACTTAATAATGAAGATTAAAGACAATATCCTTCAATATAGATTATACCTCAACATAAAGAAAGCAAATATCCTCACAAATGAACAAATATACAATATCATGATGAAGATAAAAAAGTATTTAAATTGTCAAGGATTTAAATTTATTTGGACCTACAATCAATGCCTATGCAAGCAGATGTCAAGAAATCAATGTATTGCCCTGGGCAAAATATCTTTTTAAAGTGTTCACAAGTAAGATATCACTTTGAGGACTAACATATGCATGACCCAAGCCTTGGTAATTTCAAATGTGTCATCTGCATGTGAAAGGTGGACAATGAATAAGGAAGGATAGAGAAGAAAAGATTCATTTGGATTATTGTGTTGACGAAGATATTGAATATATTAGGGATGGACAGAAGAATGAATAAATCTGCCTTGGAAGAAGTACAGTGAATGCATTCCTTAGAAGCAAACACTTCAGATTTTGACGTGTATACTTCGGATGTGCAATCAGGAGAGATTTATCCTTGGAGAAGGACATCCTGCTTGGTAAAGTGAAGCATCAGTGAAAAAGGAGAAGACCCTCAATGAGATGATTTGACATCATGGCTTCAATAATGGTGTGAAGCATATCAGTGATTATGAGGTTGGTGCAGGACTGTGTTGTGTTTCATTCTATTATAGTTGCTATGATTCAGAAACAACCTAATAGCACACAATAAAACAACATTACCAAGCACCTTTCTCTTTTGTTATTAAGTACCGTGGAGTCGGTTCCAACTCATAGTGACCCTGCACAGGGTTTCTGTGGCTGTAAATCCTTATGGGAGTAGAACACCTCATCTTTCTTCCATGGAACAGCTGGTAGTTTCGAACTGTTTACCTTGAGGTTAGCAGCCCGACTCATAACCACTACGCTACCAGAGCTTCTTTCTCTAGAGTACTGCTAATTCTGCATCCGCGGGTAAGACTAAACTTTTGTAGTATCTGGAAGAGGAAGAATGTAGGCATTAGGTTTTGGCATCCTTCACGTAGTCTTATCCTCATGTGTTTCATTTGCAATGCTTATTTACCACACTCAACATTTCTCTCAAACTGAAAGAACGGAAGAAAAAAATGTTATGTTTTCCCAAAGAGATTATAAACCCTTTTAGGAAAAGTAATTATTTTTGGTACTGCCAAAATGCCTAGCAACAACTAAACATCATTTATTTCCTTTTTAGATTGTGTGGAATATTTAAGAGAAGGGTAATATATACCTAAACCTTACTATTTGGATATTCAGTATAAACAAACCAAAATGTCCTGCTGAAGAAGAGTTCATTCCAACTCACAATGATCCTAGAGTACAGAGTAGAACTGTCCTATAGGCAGTCCAGGAGTCCAAGTGTGACACTGCTAGATAAACACTGGACTGTAAGGCCAGTTTGAACTGCAAGGATGGTGGTTCTAACTCACCAGATGCTGCTCAGAAACCCTATACAGGGTTGTTATGAGTCAGAACTGACTCGACGGCATTAACAACAACAACAATAGGGCATATCTGTTTTCAAGATTTCAAGATTCCAAGGCTTGCTAAATGAAAGTTGTCTTAACCAAATCCAAGCAAACTTGTCACTGGATCTGGATCACTATGTGGTCTGACCTAACTTATCCAGACTCACAAATTATCTAGAAATATGTGAAAGATGGCGTTAAGTCTAATTAATTAAAACAAATGATGAAACAAATAAATTATAAAAGCAAAAATACATCACCATCCATAATGAAAACAAAATAGAAACCAGAAATGAGAGCATTAAAAAATGTTGGAAAATACTGTACACAAATTTATGATTATGAATTTGGTTCATAATATGGAGTCGGTTCTGACTTACAGTGATGCTGTATAAGCACATCTTGAAATTAAAGCATAAATGAAAAGTTGGACACACATTTTAAATAAATTTAACAATTTTTTTAATATACTGATATACTGTTAAAACAATTTTTTTAATATACTGATATATAACAATTCCTAATATACAGATAAGAAAGGCACAAATACAGCTTTGATAGTTATAAGCAAAAAAAGATAGTATTTTAGTTCATTTTCCCATCACCTATATGTTATGTAATGTTTAAATGTTGATGAAATTTCCACTGAGACTGTAAAAAAAAAAAAAAAAAGAGGAAAGATTTGTTTGGTATTAGGCTAAACTGAGCAAATGCTATTTTTTTTTTTGCATGTGTTTTTCAACTTCTCTGAAATGTTATGCGTGATGATGAAATCATGTAAGATGGTAAGCCACAAAGCAAGAAAGCACTTTTCAGATTCCAAAATGTTACAGTTAAAGAGCCCAGCTTCAGTTTCTGCCTTGGCTGTGCTGTTCTGAGCAAAGAACAGCATTTTGAAGCCACATTTTCTTCTCCAAATGAAAACAATACATTTCAAGGAATGCAGAGTGCACTGTGATTGTCAGCACCACTCTGAAAGCAACAGGACGGACTGTTTTATTTGTAGGATGGCTTCAAATATTAGATGCAAGGTGATTTCAGAGATGATAAAAAAACATAAAATTGCAAAATCAATGAAATATGCTAATGCCAATGAGGCATGGATACAAAAATGAGGCAGTATGTTTTAAAATGTTTCATAAACTAAATCAATAATGTATTAATTTCAGAACTATAATTGAGTAATGCAATATCTACCATCAGAGGTTATTCTTTAGGGAGCTTCATATATGGATGTTATATCTTCCCAAAGAGATTATAAACCCTTTAAAGGAAAGTTATTTCTTTTGGTATTGCCATAATGCCAAGCAACAACTAGGTACCATTTGTTCAATTTTTAGATTGTGTGCAATATTTAAGAGGAGGAATATATTTATCTTAACTTTACTATTTGATATCCAATATAAATAAACCAAAATGCATAGCTTCAGAATTGATTCCAACTCAAAGTGACCCCTATAGGACAAAGTTGTTGTTAAGTGCCATGGAGTCAATTCTGATTTATAACTGCCTGGTGATTGGTGGTGGTTACATGCCATGTAGTCGCCCCGATTGATAGCGACTCTGTATAGGGTTTCTGAGTCTGTAAATCTTTGTTGTTGTTCTTGTTAAGTGCTGTAGAGTCAGTTCTGACCCATAGCGACCCTGTATAGGGTTTCTGAGGAGCAGCTTGTGAACTTGAATTGCTGGCTTGAGCCGACTTTACAGTCCAGCATAGTAACCAATAGCGTCACACCAGGACTCCTGTAAATCTCTACATAGCATAAAACCTTCTCTTTTTCCAACAGAACCGTTGGTAGTTTCGAACTGCTAATCATGAGATTACTAGCCCGACTCATAAGAATTACTCTATTGAGCTTCAAAGACAGACTATCACATCTTTCTCCCACAAAGCAGCTGGTGGGTTGGACTCACCAGCCTTTCAGTTAGCAGCTAAGCACTTTAAGCATTGTGGCACCAGATCTCTTTCCTGGAGAAATGAAACTAAAATGCTGCTGACCTTATGGTTCCCAGTCCAATGTTTATCTCACAGTACCGCAGCAGAATTCCTGTTGGATAAATGTTCTTAAGCGCCATTGAGTTGGTTCCAACTCATAGGGACCCTGTATTGGGTTTCCAAAGAGCCAATAGTGGGTTTGAACTGCCAATCTTGTGGTTTGCAGTCCAGTGCTGATTCTACAGCACCACTCCAGGAGTCTCCTGGGTAAATAGCCACAAGATTGGAAGTTCAAACCCACCAGCCACTTCATAGAAAGCTGAGTCTGTCTACTTCCATAAAGAGCTACAGTCTCAGAAACCCTATAAAAAGTTGCAATGCATCCGAATTCACTTGATGGCACTGGGTCTAACTGTAATTCAGATGATGAAGAAACTCTTGGCAATCTTCTTCCAAAAATTAAACAAGATAAATGCTATGAACCAAAGGAAGATATGGTACCAAAGCAGCATTCTTTCAGTTGTTCATGGGTCTCTATGAGTCGAGGTTGACTAGGGGACACGTAGCAACAATAATAACATTTATTTCTATATTAGATATGTTTTAGGGAACCTATAGTGTGCATTTTCTGTGGGGAAGCCATATACCATGGATTTCAGATTTCTGTAAATATCAGCATGTGAGGTGCTGACGGCTCTGCTCTGTGTTCTACATCATCTTCTTCATGATGTTTGTATAGTAGATGACTTTGAATGATAAAAATACTGTTTCCATCCTTTGAAAGATATAGGAACACTTAGAGCAGTGGTGAGGAAAATCCAGCCCGCTGGCCATATAAGGCTCTCAAAATCATTTGGTTTGGC
>NW_006408540.1:725923-736590 GCF_000296735.1 Chrysochloris asiatica
GGTACAGATTCCTCATGAGTACAATTAAGTGTTCTGGATAACTCATACTTCTCAATGTTGTCCATAGCTTGTCATGATCCACAGAATTGAATCGATTAGCATTAGGGATGAGTTAATTAAATGTCTGACCAAATATACAGGCTAATTTTTAAGATGCTAATTTTGTATGGCCCATCAATAATGTAATAAATTTAAGCAGAAAAAAGTTTTCCCTACCCCTGACTGAGAGCATTGGAAGATAGACCGTCTATATCCAAAGTACAGGGAAAACATGCTTCCTATAGTAAAACAATGAAAGCTAAAAATAGGTGCACTTGAGTCCCGTGAGCTCAAGGTTTCGTTCCTTTAATGCAACCTACTGCATGTACATGTGTTTCCTAGCTGTCTTACTGTTGTCTTATGGGAATATGGGTTTCAAAAACTGGTACAGAAATGATGATAGTCCATTTCCTGCTATTGATCTAAGTAGTAAACTGGCCTTCATCTATGACCTAGGAGTCTTATGTTTTGATTAACATCATGAAACTGCAGTAAGCTCATTTGCTAGCTTGCAAGTATGGTAAAACTTTAGAACTTTCAGAGTTGTTGAAATTTTTTTTTCATTTCCTTTTTTGTTTACAGTGAATTTGACGTGATTTATGGTAATGTCTTAGTCTTGTGATTTTTAATCAGGTTCCCTCTACAACAATCAAAATCTTTTTCTCTCAAATGACATGAAAAAAATAATATCTCAACAACAAAGAAATTTGCACCTAAATTAGGCAATTAAAATCATAGCTTGGAAAGATATTCTTCCAAGCAGATGTTTGAAAGATTTCATTACTATGACTGTTTAAGGAAAGAGGTTAAGACTTTCTTTTTGTAATAATTAGAATTTAATTATGCCTAGAGCAAAGTTTTATTCTAAAGGGCTTCTAAATATCTAATGTAGCCCTAAGAAAATATGAATTTAAGATAAGGACATCATTGGTATTCCAAAATAATAAAGTAGACAAACAGCAACACAATATAAATACTGTGACAGGCCAGAATTAGCACATGTTCATCTTACAAAAACTATCATTAGATTTTACCCACAGGCTCTGAAAATTACCACTTGAGGAACATTGCCCAAAAGAAAAGAAGTTATCTCATGCCTGATGTCACACTACTATTCAGAGTCAGTTCAAAAGGAATTTTCACTCAATAAATTTACTAGGTATAAAAAGAAGCTCAATGCCAACTTGTAGCCACAGTGTCCAAGGTTTCTGAGAGTGGTGGTGGGTCTTAACTGCCGACCTTGTGGTTAGTAGCCCAGTTCTTATTCTACAGCTGCATTGCCAGACCCTTTACTAGGTATATTGCTATTTAACTAAAAAATGAAACATAGCTGTCTGTGTGATCCAAAATTGTTAATTTGATTGCTATCGTGTCTAAATAGAGAATTTTAGACATGTATTCAATTTTTAGCACTTTTTATATATCAGGAGGTTTCAACTAAATTGTGGAAAAATTCTATTATCTTTCTATTTCATCTTTCTAAAAAATGTTTGAAGCCTCCTCTTTACATTTTTTCTTAAATGTAAAGGTTTGTTGTTGTTGTTAAGCTCTGTTCAGTTGGTTCTGACCCGTAATATCCCTGTATAAGGTTTCCAAGGAGTAGCTGGTAGGTTTGAACTGTCAACCTTGTGGTTAGCATCCTAGTGTGCTACACCAGGAGTCCAAATGTGTGTGTGTGTGTGTGTGTGTGTGTATATATATATATATATATATATATAAAAGATAAATTGTCTAGTCAGCGCTAACTCACAGAGATCCTATGTGTGTCAGAGTAGACTTTGTGTGTGCCATAAGGCTTTCACGACTAATTTTGTGGATTTAAATATTCAGGCCTTTCTTCTATCATGTCCCTGGGTACACTTGAACCTCCAACCTTTTGTTTAGCATCCAAGCTTGTTAACCTTTTGCACTGATAATCACAACAAATTTGTAATTTATTATGTTTCGTGAAAAGACCATATAATGTTTAAATGTATCCTCTTTTTAAATATTCACTGCTAAAATACTCTATCATCATATTTCTTTATGAAAATAGTTTTATTTTAATGATATCTTTCACTTGCTATATGAGTGAAGTAAATACTTAATGGGGCAAAACGATAATGCTTCTAAGAGAATTGCAATTAAAGGCAATAATAACCCAAGGTCAAATGAAAAAAAAAAAAAAAAAGAGTTGTGGCTAATTTTCCAAAATTATTTATCTTAAAATGTTGGCAAATTTTGTTTGATTTTATCTTTGACTCATCTCCAAAAATACATCTATTCAGAATTTATTAATCCTTGTGTAATGTCTGTAATAAAGTTCAAATTCTTGAAAGAATAATTAGTTATCCTCACCTTATTGCTAACACAATAGCAAACAATAACAAAGCCATTAAATTCAAAATTTTAAATGTCACTAGATGTCTAAGTTAGAAATTCTTTGTTAGTTGCTTTTTTAATTTGTATAAGGAGCTCTGGCAACGTAGTGGTTACGAATAGGGCTGCGAACGGCAAGGTGAGCAGTTCGAAACTACCAGCTACTCCACGGGAGAAAGATGAGGCTTTCTGCTCCCGTAAAGATTTATAGCCTCGGAAACCCTGTACAGGGTCGCTATGGCTCGGAACCGACTCCACAGCACATAACTACAACTACTACAACTAAAGATTAGAAAGCATGTGTTGATATTTATATGATTGACCCAATCATTCTAAAATCTTTAACAACTTGATTTTAGGTCACATAATACTTTGCTAGTTATTATATAGATTCTATAGATATTTCATATATGTTTCTTATAAAAAAGTAATTCATTTATAAAAGCTTAATTCAGGTTTTACAAATGAAATTGACAAAATAAGATGATTTATGAAGGGGAAAGTATAGAAATTAGAAAAAGAAAGAATCCTTTTCAGTAAAAGGAAAGCCTATACTTAATAATGTAGTCCTGTGTGGCACTGCGGGATCATGCACTTGACTGCAAGGCTGGTTTGAAATGCAAGGCCTGTAGTTCAAACTCACCAGCCACTCCTTAGAAATTCAACACAGGGTCGCTGTGAGTCAGAACCAACTCAACAGCACTTAACAACAACACACTAAATAACTAAAAGATTTTTAAAACAAATTGTTGGGAAAACTAAAATTGATTGATCATAAATTTATTGTCAGTCCTATTCTCAAGAAATTCACTGCTGTAGGGTTAATCCCGACTCACGGTGACCCCATTTTTGCATAGTAGAACTAAACTCCATAGTTTTCTTGTCTGTAATGTTTAGTCTCGGCGTGGTTCTGTAGGATAAGCACTAGAAGGCTAACTGCAAAGCCAGAGGTTCAAAACCACCAGCCACCCCTTGGAAACCCTACGCAGGGTCAGACCTGACTGGATGGCACTTAACAACAGTAACAACAATCTTTACAGAGCGTTTCACCAGGCCGTTCTTCTGCAGAGCCATTGGGTGGGTTCAAGCCACAAACATTTTGGTCAGTAGTGGAGCCCTTTGTTGTGAAAAGGATTTGCATTTACTTTTACTATTATAGGGAGCTTCAGAAAGTTCGTGGAACAATTGAATTACAAGATAATTAAATCTTTGAAGCCCACTGATAGACTATGGTGGAATTAATGATGTGATAGTCTTTATTCCTGGAGACTTCTTGAATAAAATTGAAAGATTTGCTACACCACAGAAATTGAGTATCTAAACACTACCCCTAAGCTAGCAAACTGGAGTCCTGGTGTGGCACTGTAGGTTAATACACTAGACTGCAAAGTCGGTTTGAACTGCAAGGCTGGTGGTTCAAGCTCACCAGTCGCTCCTTGGAAACATTCTACAGGGTTGTTATGGTTGGAACCAACACGACGACACTGAACAACAACAACCTAGTAAACTAAAACACCTGTTTCTTTTATCAGCCAAACCAACAGCTCAAGACTAAATATTATATAAGGTGATCAAGCTACTTCCTTGTGACTGCTTTGAAATGCACACACCTTGTGCACATCTATACGACCAGTGAAATACATGGAACAGAGCCTTGTTGAAAAAATATTTTAAAGGATTACTGGTCATACAGGAAACAATCAAACAAAAGCAAAAACCTAGCTCAAGTCCTGGTGTGATTCTATGGGTTAATGTACTGGACTGCAAAATCAGTTTGATTCACAAGGTCGGAAGTTTAGGCTTACCAGCCACTCCTCAGAAACCGTATGAAAGGTCGGTACGGGTCAGAACCAACTCAATGGCACGTAACAACAATAACAATGGTATATTTAAAAGACTTCTCTTTAGGTCCTGAATCAAACTTTTCAACTTTAGCAATTTTCAGCATGTCCATAAATTCAATTAAAGTCAGGAGCTGCATCTTTTATCCTGAGTTATACCATGTTCCTTTCTTATAAATGCCACAGCAAAAAAAAAAAAAAAAAATTGAAGTGAAATTATTTGTTAACAGTTGAACTACAAATTGGTGTATTTAAAAAGGTGTCACCTATATTATTCTCTGATGGATCTTGGTTAAAAGCAGAGAATATCAGAAAGATGTTTACCTGTGTTTTATTGACTACCCAAAGGCTTTCGATTGTGTGGATCATGACAAACTATGGACAACATCGCAAAGTATGAGTATTCCTGAACACTTAATTGTGCTCGTGAGGAATCTGTACCTGGACCACAAAGCAGTTATTCGTACAGAGCATGGGAACACTGAATAGTTTAAAATTAAGAAAGGTGTGCGACAAGGTTTTATTCTTTCACCATACTTATTCAACCTGTATGCTGAGCAAATCATATGAGAAGCTGGGTTCTATGAAGAAAAACATGGCATCAGGATTGGAGGGAAACTCATTAACAACCTGCGATATGCAGATGATACAACCTTGCTTGCTGAAAGTGAAGAGTATTTAAAGCATTTACTGATGAAGATCAAAGAGCACAGCCTTCGGTATGGATTACATCTCAATGTCAAGAAAACAAAAATCTCACCACTGGACCAATAAACAACATTCTTATCAATGGAGAAGATTGAAGTTGTCAAGGACTTCATTCTTCTTGAATCAACTATCAACACTCATGGAAGCAGCGATCAAGAAATCAAGCAACGTATTGCATTAGGCAAATCTGTGACAGAAGACCTTTTTAAAGTGTTGAAGAGCAAAGATGTCAGCTTGAGGACTAAGGTGCGCCTGACCTAAGCAATGGTATTTTCAATCACCTCATCTGCGTGTAAAAGCTGGACAGTGAATAAGGAAGAACATAGAAGAATTGTTGCTTTTGAGTTATAGTGTTGGAGAAGAATATTAAAAGTGTCACGGGCTGCCAAAAGAACCAGTAGATCCGTTTTGGAAGAAGTGTAGCCAGAGTGCTCCTTGGAGGCCAAGATGGCCAAATTTTGTCTCTCATACTTCGGACATATTGTCAGGAGGGACCAGTCACTGGAAAAGGATATCATTTGGTGAGGTGGAGGGTCTGAGAAAAAGAGGAAGGTCCCCAACGAGATGGATTGTCCAAGTGGCATCATCGATGGACCCAAGTGTGGCAACAGTAGTGAGGTTGGCCAAGGATTGGGCAGTGTTTTGTTCTGCTGTGCATAATAAGGTCACTATGGGTCAGTACAGACTCTATGGCACCTAACAACAACAACCACCTATATTATTTATCAATGTTACTTATACTTTCTGATCAATCAGGATTAAAAGAAATAATATGTCGAGAAACAGAGGACCCTAGGACCATCAAGGAAGAAAAATACAAGTGGAATGTGGGACCCTATCCAGAGAAGTAGTGACACCAGAGATGGAGGCAGAGATGGGGACATGGAAAGAGTGAGAAAATGAGGACTCTAGATTTATGGTAAGAGAGGGACTGAGAGCTGGTGGTGAGGAGGCAGACTTGCAGAATGTGGTCTTTGGTGTAACTTAATATATATGCCTGAGTATTTAAAAAAAAAAAAAATAGCTAAAATGAACAGAGAGAAATATTGTTAACTGATGGTACATGGTGGGGATTATAATTATGGTAATGAAACAAAGTATTTGATTTGTTGAATATAAAACTGATGATCTGCCCTATAAACTTTCACTCAATTCATAATAAAAGCTAAAATATATTTATAATATAACCATTTAAAGCTAATTAAGTGTCACATGGATGCAGTGATAGAGTAGTCTATAGCTTTGTTCCTGTTGTTGTTAAGTACCATCACGTTGGTTTTGACTCATAGTGACCCTGTGTAGGGTTTCCTAGGAGGAACTGGTACATTTGAACTGCTGACCTTGTGCTTTGCAGTCCAGTGCTGATTCTAGACAACTACACCAGAAGTCCTGGGAATGTGTTTGATGTTTCTACCATTGTTTAAAATTCAAGTCAATTTGGTTGTGAAATGCCTTTTATATATATATAATTATGTAAATGCACACAGATTTCTCTTAAATCTATGGCACAAGGTATTCTTTTACATTACTTGCCATCCTATATTAAAATTAGAGTAACAGCACTTTATATACTACAATTTCTTAGCAAACTTGTTCATAGTAATTTATAGATTGAATTATGTGCCCCCAAGATATTTTCAACTCTACTTGGGCATGATTCTTTGTGATGTGGCAGTTATGTAATAATGTTATATGGCAGTTATGTGATGGTTACCCATGATGTAATCTGTGATAAGTCAATAAGAAGATAAAGGATGGGCTACAATACCCTTAATCCAGTCATAACCTTGATCATATATAAAGGGATTTTCCAGGGGCATGAGCAGCAATATCTTTTATCTTACAACGATAAAAGGAGAGAGAAGTGAGCAGAGAAAGGTTGACCTACTCCCACTAAGAAAGAAGAGCCCAGAGTGTAGTGCCTTCTTTGGACCTGAGGTGCCTGCACTGGGAATCTTCTAACTCCAGGGCAATATCGATGCTAAGACACAAGGAAATCTCCAAAGAATGCTGAGCTTTCAAATGCTGCAATAAGACAAGGACTTTTCTCCAGAGCTGTCACTATGACTGTGAACTTCTAGCCTCCCAAACTGTAAGAGAATACATTTCTGTCTGTTAATGTCATCTACTTGTGGTATTTCTGTTAGAGCAGCACTAGATAACTATGACACTAACATATTTAGTGTTGAAGGTGACTAGAGGATACTCATAAATAAAATAACTTTACTCTTTCCTTTTCCTTAGGGAAATTATAGCAGAATAGTAAAACTTTATATCATCACTAGAATTAAGCTAATATAGACAATTGAGTATTTAACTCTTGTTTAGTAAACCCAAGCTGACTCCCTTTCCAAGCCCTCTCTCAGTTGCCATTTAGTGGATCCCAAGTCATGGTTACCCATCTGTGTGAGAGTGGAACTGAGCTCCATTGGATTTTGAATAGCTATAACTTTTCAAAATAGATTATCAGACCATTCTTCCAAAGAACCTGCAGACAGATTTAAAACACCAACCTTTTCAGTTAGAACATGAGTACTTAACTACTTTCAGTATTCAGGGAAGCCAACTTTGGCATAGACTGAGATTTTAAAGCGATATACAAAGCAGTAAGCGAACTTGGAAAATGCAGAGTTATCTGGATGTGAATGATTCTTCAGTGAAAATCAAGACTTGATTATGGTTAGAAAGTTGATGTTTTATGATGTTAATAATACAATTGTGAGGCATGTGTAACTAAAACATACAGAGATAAAAAGAAGATGGAAGAAATACACAGAATCACTTTAACTAAATGAACTGGTCAATGCTCAATCATTTCATGAAGTACCCTGTGATCAAGAAGGAAAAATGCAAGCAGCACTGAAGTCATGGGTGAAAAACAAGATTCCAGGAATTGATGGCATGCCAATTGAAATGTTCCACAAACTGATTCAGGACAGCAGGTATTCATTCGTCTATGCTAAGATATTTGGAAGACAGTTACCTGGCTAACTGACTGGAAAAGATCTCTATTGACACCCATGCCAAAGAAAGTTCTCCCAACCAAATGTGGAAATAATCAAACAATATCATTACTATCACATACAAGTAAAATTTTCTAATAATAATTCAAACAATTTCATCTGTACATTGATAGGGAGTTGCCAGAAATTCAAGTAAGATTCAGACAAGAAAATGAATAAGAGTTATCATTGTTGATATCAGATAGACCTTGGCTGAAAGTAGAAAATAATCAGAAAGATATTGGATTTTATTGACTAGGAAAAGGCATTTGACTGTGTGAATGACGGCCAATATGGATAACACTGTGAAGAATCGATATTCCAAAACACTTAATTGTGTGGGTTATATAAAGTAGAAGGTGGTATCAGGGTTGGAGGAAGACCCATTCACATTCTTCGATATGCAGATGCTGCAACTTTGCTTCCTGGAAGTGAAGTGGACTTGAAATACTTACCTTTGAATATCAAAGACTACCGCCTTTAGTATGGATTGCACTTCAATGTAAAGAAAATGAAAATTCTCACAACTGAACTAGTGATAACATCATAATAAGTGGAGAAAATATTGAAGTTGTCCAAGGCTTCAATTTGTTTGGATCCACAATCAATGCTTTTAAGAGCAGCAGTCAAGAATCAAATAACCTATTACGTTAAACACCTTTGCTGCAAAAGACCTCTTTAAAGTGTTTTAAGAGTCTAGATATCACTTTGAGGACTAAGGTGTGCCTCACCCAGCCCATTGTATTTTCAATTGCCTCATATACTTGTGAAAGATAGACGATGAATAAGGAAGACAGTAAAATTATTGATGAATTTGAATTATGATGTTGGTAAAGAATATTGAAAGTATCATGGAAAGCCATAAGAATAAACACATCTGAAACTGAAGTACAGCCAGAATGGTCCTTAGAAACCAGGATAGCAAGACTTTGTCTCTCATACTTTGGCCATATCAGGAGGGACCAGTCACTAGAGAAGCATGTCATGCTTGGAAAAGTGGAGGGTCAACAAAAAAGATGGAGACCTTTAACAAGATGAACTGACACAGTGGCAGCTACAACTGGCTCAAACAAAACAACAGTTGGGAGGATGGTGAAGGACTGGGCAGTTTTTGAATTGGGCTTAGGGTAGTTATGAGTAGGAAGTGACTTGATGACACCTAACATCAACAACAAATCATCTGAAGAGATTTGTTTTATCATACTATATTTTAGCTAATAATTTTCTATCTCTGATAATTCATGTGTTTGAAAAGTTAATTTTTCAGTCAAAACAAATGAGAACAAAAACAAATTTTAATAAGCAGGCCAGCTTGGGGCAGCTAGAGAAACAGAAGATACTTCTTGAAAGAAATACCAGCAGGAAAAATAAATAACATAAAAAACCTGTCTGATTGGCCGCTATACACTGGGGAGCCATGAAGGCAAGCAATTAAGTTATTTCAGGGCAAATCCCCCTCCAAGACTGAAACTCAAAGGGAACTTAGGAGCAGGCATGTAAGCTTGCTGGTGACCAAGTTGGTCTACTTATGAGTGGAAGTGGGGGAAAGGCAGCAATGAAGATATAGGCTGAGTTCGACCACATTCCATAGACTCCCATTGACCTGGAGATGAGATAGAGAAGAGGAAGGACTGGTTGGTCTGGATTCCGGTGAGACCTGGGAACTCCTAAACCCATGAATAAGGACATAGCCACAGAGGGCCAGAACTGAGACTGAAGATTCCAGCTAATATGAAGTGAGGGGAGATGCACAAGAACATCCAAACTTGCAGATAGTACCCATTTGACCTAGCTTCGATGGCTTGATGATCAGAACTCGACTAGAGGAAGATTTTTTAAAATTGTGGGAAAAGGAAACAAGTGTAAATTGCTACAATTTGAGGAACCTGAGCTATATGTATGGATGTAGTAACTCAAAATACCAACTGAGAGGGAAAGAATCTTCACATCAAGGATCAATCCCATTCCTTCTGTATTAAGGGTTGATAGGGATGGGCAACTTAGATATTGGCTACCTAAAATGGGGAAGCAATAAAGGCACGAAGTGACTGGCTTACAAGTTTCCAAGAGATAGTTTAGTTTCAGAATGTGTGAGGAAATGCAGAATCCCCTCTGAATAGTTTTCATCTTGTCTAGACAGATCTGGTAAACGGAGATGGGGATAAGCTTCTTATGATTCAATAGTGAGTAATTGTTATCATGATTAATTGGGATTGTCACAATTGTAAAGATAGATGTTTTGTAACAAAAGGGGGCTTAGTTAATCATACAGTCCCAAAACAGAGAACCCTAGGACCAGCAAGGGAGAAGAGCCTGAGCTAAATGTGAAACCCTATCCAGAGAATCAGTGATCCCAGAGATGGAGGCAGAGATGATGACATGGAGAGACAGAGCAGCTGAGGACTCCAGACTCATGGAAAAGAGACAGGCTGTGCACTGGCAGCCAGGAAGCAGGCTTGCAGAATGTGCCCTTTGGTTGTTTATAAGATTATCTATTCCTAAGTGCTTTTTTGTACATTCAAAACAAAAAAAAAACAAGGAATAGAAACAAATTCTGTTGTATAATGATGCATGGAGGGGATTGTAATCATTGCAATGAAATGAAATATGATAGGATAAGTGTAAAACCAATGTGCTCCCGAGTAAACTTTCACTCAATTTACAATAAAAACTTTAAAAACAACAACCCAAAAACAAACAACAACAGTATATATAGAAC
>NW_006408540.1:736744-767514 GCF_000296735.1 Chrysochloris asiatica
AATGAGGAAGTATTACTTTTATAAGAAAAGAAAATCATAATAAAAGTGATTTAAAAATAAAATTAAAGCCCAAAGCTTTAAAAAAAAAAAAAAATTGTTTTCCTATATGGGGGAAAAATGAAAGGAAGAAAAATCCAAACCTGTATGTTTATCATGAAATATTAAGAAAGGTAATTTTTGAATGCATTAAATATTGCTGTTGTAGCATTTGAAAGGATACATAGCAACGTTCTAAAGCAAAGTAAACTATTACAATAATAAAAATATCCACTTGAAGGGTACTGTTGCTTCCTTTGGCACAGTGTATGCCACATATACAGGAAACAGAACTGTTGGAAACAGCACATAATGGAATGAAATCTGTCTGCTGTCTCTTCCAGCTTTGGATAAAACACTCCAACAATCCTCTTAAACAAACACTATATATATTTTTATTGGTGGTGGTGGTTTTTTAAAAAAATAGTTACCATAATCATCTTAGTTTTCTAGAAATTTTATTTTTTATTGTTGTTTGTAACAAACATCGGCTAAATAGCAAGAGATTATAAACTAATATGAAATATGCAGCCACAGATATTATTTATTCTGTTTTCTTAGCAATGAGCAGAGTCAAGGTTGCCAATCACTCAGTTAGCTGTTGCCAAGCAGCCAGCTACCAGTCTGCCTACGAGGTTCCTGCCCTTACAAGCTGCCGATTTTAAGCATACCAAATGATACAAAGTCTAAGTTACTTAAATTCTTGTTCAAGTGGGCAAAAAAAGGATCTAAAACAGAGAATATACGTTTTTACTGTTGTTAAGTGCCAACAAGCTGGTTCTGACTTATAGTGACCTTGGGTAGAGTTTCCAAGGAGTGGTTGGTGTGTTTGAACCACTGAACTTGCAGTTCAAACTGACCTTGCAGTCCAGCACATTATCCTGCAGCACCACACCATGCATCTCAATATGGAAGTCCTTATTTCAGCCAAAGAAAGCGTTGCAAATAGAGTTTCAGAGATTTGACCCAGTACATGTGTTGTAAATAACACTAATGTCGCCTCTAAATATGAAATTCCTATGCTTAGCATAGGTAAATATATGAAGAATGACATGCATTACATCATTCCCCACCTCTAGTATAATGCTGTGTGCATAGTAGTAAACAATAGGACAAGAATCCTCAATTAACCATCACTGTCACTGAACTACATGCAGTATTTGCTTCTACCCTGCCTCACTGCTAAGTGAGAACTCCCCAATTATTTGCTTACCCTTTCATCTCCAAAGCAAACATCCCTCCACCTTTTTAATTGTCTTTTTGCCAAAACCACTAAAATTTTCAATATCTCCAATCCCTTTTCATTTCTTGACCTCGTTCCAAGACCACGTTGGGATGTTGTTTAGTGTCCTTGGGTGGGTTCCAACTCATAGTGACCCTATGAAGGGTTTTGAGGAGCAGCTGTTGTATTTGAACTGCAGACTTTCAGTTAATGGTCCAAACGAGAACTCCTGACTGGGATAGGAAATTTATTACTCAGAATTCAAAAATATTTTTTTAAGCATTTATTTGGAATTTCTGTTATCTAATGAATTTATCTGGGCCCTGTTGTTGTTAAATGCCATTGAGTTGGTTCCAACTCATAGTGACCCTGCATAGAGTTTCTCAGGAAAGGCTGGTGGGTTTGAACTGCCAGTCTTGTGGTTTGCAATCCCATGCTGATCCTACAGTGCCAATTCAGGAGTCTATATGGACCCTAGGAACACAAAATTACTAGTAATATTTTGACAATTGTTGCTATTAGGTGCCCTTGAGTGGGCTGAGACTTATAACAAACCAGTATAGGGTTTCTGAAGAGCAGATGGTGGCTTTGAACCTCAGACCTCATTTAGTAGTCTAGAGCTTGCCTTACAACAGAAAATCAAACAGAGTTTGGCTTGGGAATCCTGAGAGTTCCTATAAATAACATATATTGCTTTCTAGCATGTAAATGTAAAATTTACAGTATTTAACATATTGTATAACAAAATTCATAATTAAAACAAGGTCTCTGATAAGATACATGCCCAAATGTTCCTTCAATATGGTATTTAATTTTTCTTAACAGTTCAAGTGAATGGACATATTAGAATATATGGTTTTAATACAGATATAAATATATATTTATATCTAAAAACCTTATATAACAAGATTAAAAAATAGATTCCATTAACTAAGAAACCCATTTTGTGCCTGCTGCTTTACAATTTTTTTTTTCTCGAATTCTCACAGCAACATTTTTCAATTGACGAAATAGAAAGGTTAAGCAACTTTCACAGTGTTGTTATTGTTAAGAGCCTTGGAGTCACTATTGACTCTGTATTGGGTTTACAAGGAACAGCTGATGGGTTTGAACCATTGACCTTATGGTTAGCAGTCCAGTGCTTATCCTACAGTACCACACCAAAAGTCCAACACTAATAGGATTTTAATCTGCCCACCACGGGATCTTGAGCCTTGTCATATGGCACTCTTCTTTTCCTTTCTTTTTCTACATTCTCACCTCAAACCAATGGCCTAGGTTAGCAGAATTCATTAACTCTGCTTTACAAAAGAGGAAATTAAAACAGACAGGCTCACTGATGTGCATATGATCACAATGGAAGCTTGCTTTTGACTTAATTCTTAAAAGCAGAATTGAAATAAGATACCAGATTTCCTAAATTTCAGTCTTTTTACAAAACACTGTTTTCATATATTGAAGTCTAGGGATTTGTCATATATAGTATTCATGCTTTTAATTTCTGCCTTTCTAATTATATTTTAGGAGTCCTGGTGTGGTGCTGTGGGCTAATGCATCAGATTGCAAAGTCGTTTGAACTATGAGGTTGGTGGTTCAAGCTCACCAGCTGTTCCTTGAAAACCCTATCTAGGGTTGCTATGGGTCGGGGTAGACTTGATGGCACTTAACAACAACAACAAAAACAATTATATTTCATGTTGACAATTCAAAGCAATATGTTACTTACTGTTCTTTACATTTGAGGTAGAAAGAATAATCTAGATTTTAAGGGAAAAGTAATAAGAATTCTTAAAATACATTTGGAAACAAATGCCAGCTTTCAAAAACAATAATTATGCTTGATTGTAAATACTCTAATAAATGGCCTACAAATCAATTCTGTAGAAGTGCTGCACCTAAATCAAATGGTCATATACTATCTTTATATTTAATATACCATTTTTGATCATTCAATCATGGATCTATTTAAATTTTGTTAAAATAGAGGTGTGTCCATCAATGAATCATTTTGGTTTTTTTAAGGTATGAGTCAAAACTGGTTTTTTTTAATGTTATTAGTTAGACATAACTTTTGTTAATAAGTTTTATAGACATTTGTAATGGCACAAATACGTCAATTTGTGCTGCTATGCTTACTATACTGTACATTACCATATCAATGGCATCATGTAAGAATTTACACTAATTTCATTAAATAATTGGCATGCCACCTTTCAGTCTATATAAAGACTTCCACAGCAAGAAAGAATTAATTGATATATGATTCCTCTCCTTTTTTAGAGATTGTCTTCCGGTGGACAGCTTAATATTGCTTTATCTTGTAACAAAGTGAAAACTGGTATAGATAAAATTACATTGAATTATTAATTGTGTAGACAGCCTTAGTTTAGTAATTATTCTAAGCTACTCACATTTCTGACAGTACCTTATTCTTCTAGCCATGGTGTTGCCAGAAACAATTACTAAATCACCAAATGAGAAGGTAAAGTTACATGGAGATGAAATCATAATTAGTCTTTGACCCGGTTTTGATACCAATTAAGTTCTACTCTCCTGTGTTCTTCTTCTAAATAATGCAAGCATGCTTTTCTCTTCTTTTCATAAATATGCTTTAATATTTACTATTAAATGACGCCTTGCACCACATGGCTCTAATACAGCGGCATCACTAATGAGAATTTAATAGTTCTTAACAGTTTCCTATTAGCCTGTTCCAATGTCAACAGCCTGAAGAGGTTAAACTGGATACCATAAATTGTCCCCATTGCTCTCTCTTTCCAAAGAACGCACTGAAGCAATTCCTTTTACACTTAGGGTTGAAGAGCAGAAAAATTCTAATTTGTTTCTTCACTGACTGCCCTAAGGTTACATTACAGAAAAAGCTGTGAAATGCATGGAAGCATTTTGATCTTGACAAATAACAGGAATTAACCAGAATTTGAGGTTAAAGGGGAAATAACTGAAGATGACCTTAGAAGGAAATGTAGTGTAGAGATACACTGGTAAGTAGTAGATGGGGCATATTTCCTGACCAATAAACCCAATAATCATGGAAAGGCAGTGAGGCATCTTGATAAGACTTCTAGACTGGATTCAGAAGCTGCCATTCTAGCTATGGCGCTCAAACTGAAATGTGGTCTCAAGCTCAAAAATGAATCAGTGGAGGTCCCAGGTTCCTTACTGACAACTAAGGCGTTCCTCTCAACTTAAAACAACAACAACAACAAAAAGCACATAATTCCAATTAAATGTATTATTCCTTTATGAAATAGAATGACATATAAAGCAATTTCACAAAATGGAGTAAGACAAAGGATATTCCCTCCAAAATAAGCAAATACACTACACTTATGGAGTCCTGGTGTGCCACTGTAAGATAAGGACTGACTGTAAGGTTGGTTGAAACTACAAGGTTGGTGGTTCAAACTTACCAGCCAGCTCCTCAGATACCCTATACAGGGTTGCTATGAGTCAGAACCGACTCAAGGACAAATAATAACAACAATCTTTACCAAAGTTAAAGTCAGAAGTTTGCCAAAGTATAAATTCCAGTTTATAAAAAGATATTTTGAAATAAATTGGTGAAGTAATGAATTCTGAATTACCATCCAACATGATGTATTAATTGTGCATGGTATACATATCCACATCCATCAAGTATGTCCTGACTGCTAGAGACCCTGTGTAGTATTCCTCAGGGATAAACTGGAAAAGAATACTTAAAGGAATACAAAGCAATTCACTTTATAAAATGTGGCATATTTTCTCAAATTCTATGATTTAGGAAATAGCATACATACAAGAGGAAGTCAAAATATATTGCTACAAAATCCTGTGTGGTGCCTTCCTGTCTATTCTAATTTATAGTGATCCTGTGTACAACAGAAAATGACACTGCCTAGTCCTGCATCACTCTTTTATTTGCTATGTTTGACCCAGTTGTTACAGCCACTGTGTCCATCCAACTCTTTGATGTTTTTTCTCTTTGTCACTGACCTTCTGCCATAGCAAGCATACTGTCTGTCTCCAGGGACTGGTCCCTCCTGCTATCATGTCTGCAGGGCAACTCTTTATATATTATGGACCTTCTAGCCATATTATTCTATTCAGTGATGTATTGTAAATCCTAAAGTCTATGCCAATGATAACAGACCCATTTGGAAGACAGTTGTTAACGAGGCAGGATTAAGGTGGGACTAAGTGTTAAGGTGGGATTAAGGGTTAAGGAGCTCTGGTAGCATAGTGGTTACAAATCGGGCTGCGAACCTCAAGGTCAGCAGTTCAAAACTACCAGCTGTTCCGCGGAAGAAACATGAGGCTTTCTGCTCCCGTAAAGATTTACAGCCTCGGAAGCCCTGTACAGGGTCGCTATGAGTCAGAACCGACTCCACGGCACATAACAACAACAACAACAAGGGTTAAGGTAAGGATCCCTGGTGGATACATCTTGAGTTACATGTTCGGCTGCTAACTACAAGGACAGAAGTTGTAATCCACCAGTGGCTCCCTGGAAAAAAAGATGAGGTTCTCTGCTCCCATAAAGATTTACAGCTTCAGAAATCCTATACAGGTTCCCTATGAGTAGCAGCCCACTCCATGGCACACCACCACCACCAAGGATTAAGTAAGAATCAAAGGGGAAGGATTAAGGTGGGGGCTAAGGAGTAAGGATTAAGATAGAATTAAGAATTAATGATGCCCTCATCTTTCAAAGGATGTGACTCATCCCCCTTAGTTTTTGTTGGGGTCATGGTCTGAGTCCAATATAGCAGCGCTTTGGTAAAGTTCACTCTCTTGTCCTGCATTTTGCATCACGCTCATTATGTCTGACCTTCATGGGACTGTTGGTGCATCACCTGACCTAATTTACAAACTCCAGCAGTCTCTTGCATCAAGAGTCTATTGTCTGACATGTCATTTGTGTTCTCTAACTGCTATGACTACATGGGTGAGGAGAATCCACCAGATTGATCTTTGATCTCAAGATTTAGGAATTGCTTGCCTCCACAATTTTGTGAGTCATTTCCTTTGACAATAGTGAGTTATTTGAGACATTATAGAGTGTTGTAGACTTCAGGGAGGGGAGGAGTGGTGATCAATATTAAGGATTATGGAGTGGTATCACACATTAGAAAAAATTAAGCATTTGGGCTATCTTTAACATCCACCTCATAGGGATTTGCTTCGGGCTAATATTTCAAAAAGGAACTATTCATGCAACTGGTGTCAGAAAGGTGGGGCTAACTGCAGCAGCCATGACTCACTGCAATATGTGGTTTTTGGGGACAGGGAGATAAACAGGAGAATCAGGAAACTTTGGTTTCTAGATGGGATAAAAATCACCCACGGATTAAAGCAGTTATGATGTTGCAATCACTTACTCAAGGCAAAAATCTATTAATGGGATATAGAACTGGTAGATACTGATTTACATCTTGATAAATTAATTAGTTGGATGCATACAGAAATACAGTAGTAAGGAAAAAGCAAGACATACAGCTCCTTGGGCTTTGTTTTCTCTAGTAGCTGCAATGGCAAGGAAAAGAGAATTTAGTGGTTGATTGTGGCACTGAACCAAACCCAGATTCGGTTCAGGGGGAGTTATGAACACTTATCTCAGACCTGCTCAGAAAGGAAAAAGATGTTTTAGGACAGCATGGAGTACCCCTACAACTGCTGGATATTAAAAAGGAATTCAAAGAAAGAAATGGGCAAAACTAAGAAGTTATTGATACCGGGGGATATAGTGTAAATGGATTGCTTCAGCTATAGATCAATATTGCCAGCTTCTTAAAGAACCATTACTAAAACAGATTGTGAGAGTGATTCATTTAGGGGCAGTCTCTTTAGTTTTGAATGCTGCAGAATGGAAGAGTATGTTTGAGTTGATGCAAGACCCACACTCATTATGGAACAGTCACGAATGATAATACTAAATCCATTTACACAGAAGGTTAGCACAGAAAAGACTGGTGGACTAGTCAGCAGTGTAATCTGCTTATCCTGAGAAGGGAAACTGCCCCTTTCCATCTCCAAACATTCTGTGGAATATTCCAGAGGAAGCAGATAAATTTAGCGATGTTGGAGTGGTTTTATGGTGACTACAATATTCATCCAATGAATATGCTCCTTACAAAGGTCATGGAAGATATGGTAACAAAGAAAACCCCTTATGTATGGGCACCCTGTGTCATCTTATTGCTGCAAAAGAAAGCAACAGTCTAAGAAGTCATGTCAGATTTGTTGGCAAAACTTATACACATGGGTTTTACCGATGCAAGAAATATAAGGATAATTCATAGGAAAATGGGAATAGACAATTGGAACAGAACTTACTCCAGTAGTAGAGAGACCTTTAGATGGTTGCAAAGAGCTGAATAGAAAATTTCAAAAGGCAGCTTGAGGAGATAAAGTCAAATATTATAACAAAATGTGCAAACACCAAAAGGGAAGACCTTAGATACTGTCTTCAGCCCATAACTGATTGGAATACCTAGAATGGTGCTAGAACTTGCCCAGGGAAGGAGGCTTCCTGCAGAGCCTTTGAATTGCATAAGACCAAAGGTGGAATCTGGATAAGCATCCAGAATTTTCTGATGTGGGAAATTTCCACTTGAAAGGACAAGCAGACCAGCCTGGAGTGTCTAGAAGAAGAGAAGATACTTCTTGAAAGATAGACCAGCAGGAAAAAGAAGAAACAATAACTGAAGTCTGATTGAATACTACAAGAACAAGCAAGTTGTTCACCAGGTAGCCATTAGGACAAGCGGTTGGGGCCCCTCAGGCAAACCCCCTTCCAAGACTGAGACTCAACAGGGATACAAGAACAGGCATATGGTCTTGCTGGTGACCACATTGGTCTACTGATAAGGGGAAGTTGGGGAAAAACAACAATTAAATTGTGAGCTAATTCTGACCACATTCAACAGACTCCTGTCCACCTGAATTGAGACCTGGTTGGCCAGCAGTATGGTGAGACCGGAGGACTCTTGGACCCAGGAACAGGGACATGGCCACAGAGGACTAGAGCAGAGAGTGAAGTGTCCAGCTGATATTAAGTGAGGGGAGATGCACAACACCCATACTTGCAGATAGCACCCATTTGACATGTCTTCAATGGCTGGATGATCAGAACTTGACTAAAGGAAGAAAGAAGAGGAAAAAAAAAAAAAAAGTAATTCACTTCAATTTGATGAACTATGGATGTAGTAGCTCAAAAGAGGGAACAAATCTTTACAGCAAGGATCATTCCCACCCCTTCGGTACACTGGTTTGACAGGAATGATCAACTTAGACATTGGCTATCCAAAATAGAAGAACTACAAAGCAGTATCATTGGCTCTTGATAATATGCTACCTCTTGATATGGCTGAACATCAACCATTTCATTTTGGTACGGTGACTCTGTGTATTCCTTCCATCTTACTTTGATGCTTTCTGCATCATTCAATAATTTTCCCACAGAATCCTTCAATAACAAAAGTCAAGGCTTGAATTTTTTCTTTAGTTTTCCAGCTTGAGAAATGCTGAGTATGTTCTTCCTTTTTATTTTTCTAACTACAGATTTTTGCACATTTTGTTGTAGTATTTGACTTTGTCTCCTCGAGCTGATCTTTGAAATTTTCTGTTCAGCTCTTGTACCTCCTCATTTCTTCCATTAGTTTTAGCATCTCTACTCTGGAGAGTAAGTTTTAGTGCCTCTTCTCACATCCATTTTGATCTTTTCCTTCTTTCTCATCTTCTTATTGACTTTTGCTTTCTTCATGTATGATGCGCTTGATGTTATCCCACAACTCTTCTGGTCTTCATTCTATAGTGTTTAACGTATTAAAACTGTTCTTCATTCTTCAGATGATCTCTAATTTCAGGGTGGATATATTCAAAGACTTATTTTGGCTCTCATGGACTTGTCTTCATTTTCTTAAGCTTCAGTTTTAATTTGCATATGAACAATTGATGGTCTGTTCCACAATCTGCACCTGGCCTTATTTTGACTGATGATATTGAGCTTTTCCATCGTCTCTTTCTGCAGATGTAGTCAATTTGATTTCTGTGTATTCCATCTGGTGAGGTCCATGTTTATTATCCTCTCTTATGCTGTCTAACAAAGGTATTTGAAATGAACAAATCATTGGTTTTGCAGAATTCTATCATGTGAACTCCAGCATCATTTCTATCACCAAGGCCATATTTTCCAACTACTGATCCTTCCTCATTAACAACCTGCGATATATAGATGATACAACCTTGCTTGCTGAGAGTGAAGAGGACTTAAAATACTTACTAATGAAGATCAAAGACCACCGCCTTCAGTACGGATTGCATCTCAATGTAAAGAAAACAAAAATCCTTACTACTGGACCAATAAACAACATTCTTATCAATGGAGAAAAGATTGAAGTTGTCAAGGACTTCATTCTTCTTGGATCAACCATCAACACCCATGGAAGTAGCAGTCAAGAAATCAAACAATGTATTGCATTGGGCAAATCTGTTGCACAAGACCCTTTTAAAGTTTCGAAGAGCACAAGTGGTGTCAGTTTGAGAAGTAAGGTGTAACTGGCACAAGCCTTGGTATTTTCGATAGTCTTATATGCATGTAAAAATTGGACGATGAATAAAGAAGACTATAGAAATCATGCATTTGAGCTATGGTTTTGGAGAAGACTATTGAACGTACCATGAACTGCCAGAAAAACAAAGAAATCTGTGTTGGAAGGAGTACAACTAGAATGCTCCTTAGAAGCCAAGATGGCCAGACATTGTCTCTCATACTTCGGACATATTATCAGGAGGGACCAGTCTCTGCAGAAGAACATCATGCTTGGTAAAGTGGAGGTATCACAAAAGAGAGGGAGACACTCCATCAAGTTCTCTTGGCACAGCGGCAGCAACAATGGACTCATGTGTACCAGTAACGATGAAGATTTCACAAGATAAATGTTTCATTCTATTGTACATAGTGTAGCTTTGGGTCTTAACAGACTCCTTGGCACATAACAACAAAGGTTAGACTTAGTGGATGTGAGGATGCAATTGTTGATGAATGTAAGGTGAAAGTTTGAGAATTAGAAATTTAAACAGAACTTGTATGAAGTAGTTGCACCTCCTTTACCTGAATATGCTATCGTCATGGATAAGATGTCTAATTAGGGAACACTTTCTTCACCTGATATGCATAATAGAAAGAGTGTATGTCTGCCCTTAGGCCAGTATTGATTGGATATCTTAATGGGAACCATTTGAATTGCTTGAACCCACTCAGATTGTTCATTTGAAACAATATAAGACACCTTTGGGCAAAAGTAGATTACTGCTTTGATTAAACACTTGCTAAAAGCTGGAGTGTTGGTGCCAACAAATTCTCTGTATAATAGTCCTTATGGCCCGTGAAAAAGGCAGATGGCTTATTGAAGTTGACAGTAGACTATTGAGACCTAAATAAAGTAATGCCACCTGTGGCTTCAGCTGTTCCAGACATGGTATCAATAGTGCAGAAAATACAGCAAGCTAAAGGAGACTTGTACTTACTGATTGGTCTTGCAAATGTCCTTTTGCTCTATGCTAATTGCTATGAGTCAGAACCGACTATACACTTAACAACAACAGCAACAATCTCAGTAAAGAGTCCAGGCAGTTTGTTTTCACTGGAGAAGGATCTCAACATGCTTTCAGCATGTTGTCTCAGAGTTATTTGAACTCACTAATTTATTGTCATAGTATGATTAGAAGACATTTGGACTTGATGCAGATCTCAAATGCAGTGATACATTATACTGATGATGTTATTTTAATATCAAATATGGAAGAAAAAAACCAAGGCAGATTTGAAAACAGTGATTGCCCATATGACAAAAAGAGACTGGTTAAATACAGCAAAAATCCAAGAGCTTGTTCAAACAGTGAAATTCTTAAGGAGTAACTTGGACAGGAGCTACTTGTGATACTCCATAGGCAAGTAAGAATAAGTTGCTGTCACTACCCACCCCTAAAACCAAACAGGATCCCCAATGTTTGGATGGTGTATTTGGATTTGGGAGGATACATATCCACATCTGGGAATACTGCTGGCTCTTATCCATAAAACCACTCAGACAAAAACTGTGTTTGAATGGGGGTCTGAGCAATAGCAAGTTATATTGGGGTTACAGACAGTGTTCTTATTTTTGCCTTTAGGCTCTTATAATCCATATTCAGACATGATTTTGGAGGTGTCTGTCACACTGGTTTATGTAGATTAGAGTTTATGGCGAAGAAATGAAGACCACTGCCATATGACAACCACTGGGATTCTGGACTAGAAATTTCCAGATGCCACAACAGGATACCTTCCATTTGAAAGGCAATTACTTGCCTGCTATTGAGCTTTGATTGAGGCTGTCTCATGACAGAAGGCTGTAAAATCATCATGACACCTTAGATACACGTAATGTCTTGGGTACTGTTGGAGAAACACACAAATAAGGAAGGTAGTTCCTAAAATAGTTTCATAATAAACTAGAAATGGTTAATGCAGGAAAAGACTATTACATGTTCATATGCAAGCTCAGACTAAAACTGAAGAAAATTGAAACAAGCTCATGAGAACAAAAATAGTACCTGGATTATTTCCCACCTGAATTTAGAGACCATATCAAGAAAAGAGTTGATGCATAAGACACCAGTGACCAAAGACCAGAAGAGCTGTGAGATGATATCTAGAACACCACACAGGAAGACAGCAAATGGTCATTAAAATGACAGGAAACATACAAAAACCAAAATGGATGCTAAAAGAGACTCTGAAACTTACTTTTGAGCATAGAGAAGTTAAAACTATGGAAATGAAGAAGTAAAAGAACTGAACACAAATTTGAAAGGGCTGCTGAAGAAGACAAAGTCAAGTATTATAGTGAAGTATTCACAGACCTTTAATTAGAAAGCCAAAAAGGAAGAACACACTCAGTTTTTCTCAAGTTGAAAGAAGTGAAGAAAGAATTCAAGCCTTAACTTGTAATATTAAAGGATTCTATAGCCAAAATGTAGTCCTGGTGTGGTGCTGTGGGTAATTGTGTCAGACTGCAAAGCCATTTGAACTGCAAGATCAGCGGTTCAAGCTCACCAGTCACTCCTCAGAAACCCTATACAGGGTCGCTGTGGGTTGGAACCGACTCAGAGGCACTTAACAACAACAGCCACATAGGCAAAATGGAGTGCTGGTGTGGCATGTGAGTTAATGCACTGGACTGAAAAGTTGGTTTGAACCACACTGTCAGTGGTGCAAGCTCACCAGTTGCTCCTTGGGAACCCAATACAGGGTCACTATGTTGTTGTTGTTGTTAAGTGCCATCGAGTCGGGTCCGTCCCATAGCGACCCTGTACAGGGTTTCCGAGGGTGTAAATCTTTACGGGAGTAGAAAGCCTCATCTTTCTCCCGCGGAGCGGCTGGTAGTTTCGAACCGCTGACCTTAAGGTTCGCAGCCCGATTCGTAACCACTACGCTACAGGGTCACTATAGGTTAAATTAAAACTAACTCGACGGCACTGAACAATGACAACAATGGGCAAAATATTAAATTATGCAAAAAGCATCAAAAGAAGATGGAAGGAATGCACAGTCATTGTACCAAAAAGAAATGGCCAAGCATTTCAAGAGGTAGTTTATGACCTCGTACAGAAGGATGACATCCAAGCTACACTGAAGGCATGACAAAAAACAAAGCTACAGAAATTGGAAAGAATACAAATGGATATCTTTCAACAAACTGATGCAGTACTGGAGGCACGCATTCACCTGTGCCAAGAAATTTGGAAGACTGGAAGAGATTCATATTTGTGCCAATTCCAAATAGATGTGACCCAACAGAATGCAAAAATCATAGAATAATAGCATTAATATCACATGGAAGTAAAATTTATCTGAAGATAAAACAAACATGGTTGCAATAGTACATGGAACGGTAAACATCAGAAATTTA
Organism: Chrysochloris asiatica; assembly: GCF_000296735.1. Lineage (NCBI taxonomy): Eukaryota > Metazoa > Chordata > Mammalia > Afrosoricida > Chrysochloridae > Chrysochloris > Chrysochloris asiatica. The sequence goes on from NW_006408540.1 coordinate 749,960, forward strand.
AGCTGGATTCGGATGAGGACGTGGAACTAGCAATATCATTGCTGATGTCAGATGGATTTTAGCTGAAAGCAGAGAATACCAAAGTGATATTTACTGTGAAAAGTGATATTTACTGTATGGATCATGACAAACTATGGATAACACTGTGAAAAACATATATTCCAGAGTGCTCATGATGAATCTGTATATAAAATGAGGGAGAAATACTATATGGTTTAAAATCAGAAAATATGTGAGTCAGGGTTGTATCATTTCACCATACTTATTTCAATCTGTATGTTGAGCAAATAACCCAAAAAGTTCAATTACGTGAAAAACAAAAACAAAAACATGGCATCAGGATTGGAGGAACACTCATTGACAACCAGACATATGTGGATGATACAACCTGCTTACTTATTACTTACTGATTAAATACTAACTGATAAAGCATTTATTGCGTAAACCACAGACTTCAGTATGGATTTCACCTCATGGTAAAGAAAACAAAACTCCTCACAAATAGATCCATAAATAATAGCATGGACTTAAGACTGAAGTTGTCAAAGACTTCATTTTGCTTAGATCCACAATCAACACTCATGGAAGCAGCAGTCAAGAAATTAAAAGACCTACTGTATTAGGCAAATCTGCTGCACAAGTCCTCTTTACAGTGTCAAAGAGCAAAGATGTCAGTTTGAGGATTAAGCTGCACCTGACCCATCATGATATTTTCAAGAGCCTCATATACATATGAAAGCTGGTCAATAATTATGGTCAATGAAGATGGCAGAACTGATGCAATTGAATTAAAGTGTTGGAGAAGAATACTAGAAGTACCATGGACTACAAAATACTAAAAGTACAGCCAGGAAAATAAACAAATCTGTGTTGGAAGAAGTACAGCCAGAATGCTCCTTAGAAGCCAGGATAGCAAGACTTTATCTCTCATACTTCAGATATATTTTCAGGAGGGACCAGTCCCTGGAGATGGATATATTTGTAAAGCTTGCTTGGTTAAAGAAAAACCCTAAGGTGATGGATTCACACCGTGGCAGAAGGTGTATGTAATGTAACAACAATTGTAGATATGGTGCAAGTCTGGCCAGTTTTTCATTCTTTTGTGCATTGGGTTGCTATGAGTTGAAACCAAGTTGTTGGCATCTAACAACAACAATAAATATCATGTTGGACATTGAGATAACTTTTCATTCACTTCATGGGGACTAGCCTAATACTGATCTTCCCAAAATAAATTATTTGTGCCATGTCCAAAGTACATGAGAAAAAGTCTTATCATCTTTGCTTCTAAAGAGCATTCTCCAACACAGATTTGTTCATTCTGCTGTTAATACATGATATGTCCGTATTCTTCATCTACATCATAATCTGAATGCATTTCTCTGGTATTCCTTAGCCACTGTCCAGCATTCACAGGCATAGGAGGCAATTGAAAACACCATGACTTCTGTCAGATGCACTTTAGTTGTAAAAGTGACATTTTTGCTCTTTACTACTTCAAAATCATTTTTTCTTGTGGTTGTTGTTGGGTGATATCGAGTCAGTACTGACTGATAGTGACCCTATGCACAACAAAATGAAATGCTGCCTGGTCCTACGCTGAACTCAGAATAACTGTTATGATTGAGCCCTTGATGCTGCCACTGTTCTAAGCAATCTCATTGGGGTCTTCCTCTTTTTCTCCATCCCTTACAAAACATGATGCCTTTCTCCAGGGACTGGTCCCTCCTAATAATATCCCAAATTATGAGAGACACAGCCTGGAAAACCTAGTTTACAAGGTTTATAATTCTGACTGTACTTCTTCCAACTGAGACTGGTTTGTTCTTTTGGCAGTCCATGGTATTTTTAATATTCTCCTTCAACACCATAACTCAAATGCATCAATTCTTCTATGGTCCCTTATTTACTGTCCAACTTTCACATGCATTGAAAACATCATGTGTTAGGTCAGGGGCACTTTAGTCCTCAAACTAACATCTTTGCTCTTGAAAACTTTAAAGAGATATTGTGCAGCGGATTTATATAATGCACTAAATATGTCATTTGACTTCTTAACTGCCACTTCCATGCACATTTATGTTTGACCTAAGGGAAGTGAAGTCTTTGACAACTTTAATCTTTTCTCCATTTATCTTGATGCTATTTTATTGGTACAGTGGTGAAGATTTTTGTTTCCTTTACATTGAGGTGAAACCCATACCGGAGGTTGTGGTCTTTGATTTGCATCAGGAAGTATTTTATGTCCTCTTTCTTTCAATAAACAAGGTTGTATCATCAGCACATTGCACTTTGTTCATAAATCTTCCTGCAATCCTGATGCCATGTTTTTCTTCACATAATCCAGTTTTCCAGATTATGTTCAACATACAGGTTGAATAATTATGGTGAAATAATACAACCCTGGTGCATACCTTTTGTCTGTCAGTTTGTCATACTGTGGAGGCTTGCATGTTATTGTTATTCTCAATGCTATACAACTGGTATTTTAAATGCCATCAGGGTCACCCATGGTGGACAGGTTTCATGAGCTTCCAGACTAAGACTAGGAAAAAGAAGAGATGGACAATTTCTGAATATTTAGTCACTGAAAATATGAATAGCAGTGTAACACGATCAGATAGCACCAGAATATTGAATATTGAAGCATGATGAAGAGCACCAGAATATTGTCAGATGTAGTGTCTAAAAATGAGCTCCTCAGATTGGAAGACACTAAAAATGCAAATGGGGAAGAGCTGCTTTCTTAAAGCAGAGTTGACTGTGCTAATTCAAATGGAGTAAAACCTTCAGGACCTTCATTTGCTGATGAGGCACAACTCAAAATGAAGTTAAACAGTTACAAACATCCATTAATAAACAGAACATAGAATATGTGAAATATGAGTCTAAGAAAACTGGAAATGATAAAAAATGAACTAGAATACATCAACATTGATAACATTAAAATCAAAGAAACTTTTATTAAACAAAAATATCAAAATAAAAAGCTAATTTTGCTCAATGGATCCGCCACCTAGCTTTATGAACTCCTGTTAGTGGTGTTTACATGTCTCTCACCTTTCCATTAGGAATCCTGCCCTCTTTGATTTGCACCATGTCAAAACAGCAGCTTGAGAGACTTAAATAATGTTCCTTGTTAATGTTCTTTTAGTTTTGGGAAAAAAGGAAGTCTGTAGAAGCCAGATCAGGGCTGTAGGGTGAATGGGATAAGGTTTCCTAATGAAAGTTTCATAGACAGTCCTTGTTACTCTGGAAGAATAATAGGTGAATTGTGAAGGGGAAAAAAAAAAAAATCTTCACGAAAATTTCCTGGCCTATTTCTCATCAGTGTAGTTTTCAATTTAAAAACAAAGCAAAACAAAATAAAAAAACAACTTTTTCATTCTCTGTGATAGTTTTGTATCCTTCAAAAAAAATCCATCAGGACTACCAAAAAACAGTTGGTATAACCTTCTGGGATGACTGTCTACCTTTAATTTACCTGGCCAAGCAGATCATCTCCTCCAGCTTGGTTCAGAAGGCAGTTTTGTGTTAAATTGGGTATCTATATATCTATATAGATAGATATATAGATATAGATATATGGTTTTTGTTTTGTTTTGTTTTGTTTTGTTTTTACGACATCCTGTGGAGTTCTGGTGTGGCATTGTAGGATAAGCACTTGACTGCCAACCACAAGGTTAGTAGTTCAAGCCCACCAACTGCTCCTCAGAAGATGCTAGACAGGGTTTCTATAAGTCAGAACTGATTCGGTGGCACATAACAACTAATGGAGACTGTTGTTGCTGTTAAGTGACAAGCAGTTGGTTTCAACACTGTATAGGTTTTTTTTTTTAAGAAACAGCTTGTGAGCTTGAACCTCTGAACTTGTGGTTTAAACCAACTTTGCAGTCCAGCGCATTAATCCACAGTGTTACAGCAAGACTCCAAATAGAGAGAGACTTGTTGTTATTGTTAGGTGTCATTGAGTCAGTACCGACCCATAGCTACCTAACGCACAGCAGAACGAAACACTGCCCTATCCTGGGACAACCTCACTACTGTTGCCATGCTTGAGTCCATCGATTCTGCCACTTGGCCAATCCATCTCATTGGGGGGTCTTCTTCTTTTCTCTGACCTTCCACCTTACCAAACATGATATCCTTCTCCAATGACTAGTTCCTCCTGACAATATGTCCAAAGTATGAGAGACGAAGTTTGGCCATCTTGGCCTCCAAGGAGCACACTGGCTGCACTTTTTCCAAAATGGATCTATTGATTCTTTTGGCAGGCCATGGCACTTTCAATATTCTCCTCCAACACCGTAACTCAAATGCATCAATTCTTCTACGGTCTTCCTTATTTATTCACTGTCCAGCTTTTGCATGAATATGAGGTTACTGAAAATACCATGGCTTGTGCCAGGCACACCTTAGTCCTCAAGCTGACATCTTTGCTCTTCAACACTTTAAAGAGGTCATGTGCAGCAGATTTGTACAATGCAATACATTTAATTTCTTGACTGCTGCTTCCTTTAGTGTTAATGGTCAAGCTGAGCCAAATGAAGTCTTTGACAACTTCAATCTTTTCTCCATTTACATGGATATTGTTTATTGGCCCAGTTGTGAGAATTTTTGTTTTCTTTACATTGAGATGCAACCCATACAGAAGGCTATGGTCTTTGATCTTCATTAGTAAGTACTTTAAGTCCACTTTGCTTTCAGTAAGCAAGGTTGTATCATCTGCATATTACAGGTTGTTAATGAGTCTTCCTCCAATCTTGATGCCATGATTTTCTTCATCCTGTTTCTTGGATTATTTGCTAAGCATACAGGTGGAAGGAATACAACCTTGGCACACACTTCCCTAATGTAAACCATCAGTGTTCCTTTATTCTGTTTGAGCAACTGCCTGTTGGTCTATGTACAATTTCCTCATGAGCACAATTAAGTGTTCAGGAATACTCATTCTTTGCAATGTTGTCCATAGCTTGTCATGATCCACACAATCGAAAGGCTTTGTGTAGTCAATAAATCACAGGTAAACATCTTGCTGATATTCTCTGCTTTCAGCCAAGATCCATCGGACATCAGCATGACCTCAGATGGTGTATGATTAGCAGTGCCTTTTGACTCACCCTTGTGTGTGTGTGTTTCTGACAGAAGAAACATTGGTAAATGATAAAGGGTACAGAGAGGAAACATTATCAAATGTTACCTCTTGTTCATAGCTTTCCCAACTACTTTTTTAAAAAAAATCTAAATCAGTAAGAGTTATAACTTCCATCCTTATCAATTTCATGGAATATGAATGCAAAGCTAAATATTTGCTCTTTTCTTTGTGTACCTACACATAACTATACAGAAAAAAGTAAAGAGCTGCTATGATGAAATGTCAAAAGTCTAGATTTATGAAAAAGTAATTAATGAACTTTTTCAGCTGAGCTAAGGGGAGACACCTGCTTGTGATAAAGAGAGAGGCTAAATAAATGGCTTTTCAGATGAAGAAACATTAACATCATTATATCATCAACACCATAAAAGTATTGATCAGTTGCTGTCATGCTTTGAGTAGGCTTAAGGTCACAGGAATAATTTAAACGTATCTTCCTACTATAAGGAAAATTGCTGGAAGGGGGAAAAATGAGCATCAGCTAAAATTCTGTATTCAATGTTTAAAAAAAAGAATTTCCTCATTCAGCTTTTAAAAAAAAAAAAAAATCTTCCTTAGTGACAAGATGACAAACAGGTTAAAACATTAAAGTAAAAATAATAATAATAATAATAAAGTCATGGAGATATAAACTGCTTTAGGAGAAATATTCTTTTATTCAGGAGTCATAAATAAAATTCAATAGATTTTTATATTTGCATAAACACATATATTAAATATATAAGTTGCTGTTGTAGTTGTTATGTGCCAATGAGTCTGTTTGGGCTCCTAGAGACCTTGTATTCTGAGGTGCGAACTTTGTATTCTGAGGTGTGAATTTTGGCTTAGCAGTCCAGTATTTACCCTACAGCACAAAAAATATAGCTTTTGTTAAATACCATTAAGTCAGTTTCCATTCATAGTGGCCATGTTTTCTAATGAGTGGCTGGCTAGTGGGTTTGAACCGCAAACCATGTAGTTAGCAGTCAAGTTCTAATCTTACAGCACCACACCAGAATATATGAAAAACAAGAACTTTAGAGAAAGCTTGCCTCTAGCTGGCACTCTGAATTTGAACTTCTTGTCTCCTAAGCTGTGGGAAAATGAGTTTCTGTCTATTAAAGGCATCCACTTGTGGCATTTCTGTTATAGCAGCACTAGATACCTGAGACACACTTATTAAGCAAGATTTTGGAATACAACATAGTTTTGAAGACATGTACATTTAAATGAGACAAACATATAAATTGTCAGTCTGCTTTATTAACAATTTCATTAGATTCCCTCAAAAATTATATAGACTCCTCCAATAAATCCCAGAGTGAGATTAGCCCTGTTTGAGAGAGAGGCTCAAAGCTATTCAGATCTGCTGAACCAGGCAAGTGAAGATGATTGATTATAGTCAGTTATAAAAACAACTGTTATGTTACACCATGATGTGTAGCAGCCCATGCTGACCACATTAGGGTTAAAGGTCACACTATGTATTCATACCCAGTTGTATACCTGGAACTCTTGTCAGAACCATTCAAGAGAATAGCTAAAACCAAAAAAAAAAATAACTTATCTGTAATGTCATGATAAGTGACAAGGAAAAAAAAAGCATATTTAATAAATAATTCTATGTATGGATTAAAAATAAATGGGTACTTTGTAAAACAGAGTATAGAGTGATTCAAAATAAAGCACTTTAATATATAAGTGTTCAATAAGTATGCTTGCTTGTCATAAGCCTAGAATTTAGTAAAAGTGAACAGTTTCATATAGAAAAAGCGTTTTCTGAATCACAGGCATAGTTTAGCCAATGATGCGTCTTTGAAATGAAAGTTGAATTCCCCCTCTTTATTGTCATTTTCTCTTCAGCTTATAACAATCACAAAACAATTGTGAACTCTACCTATGTGACAATCGTTGTTAAGTGATATAAAATGTCATGCTCAGATGACTATAAACTATTACTATTAGCACTGGGGATACTGTACTAGACCCCAAGGTTGATTTCAAATGCATTGTTATTGGTTCAAACCCACCAGTCACCTCTCAGAAACCTTAGACGGGGTCATTGACATTTAACAACAATAACAACACAACCAAAATTTAAACTGATATTCCTTATGTAAAATAATTGTTTTCTATAAAATCAAAAAATAATCTGCAATACCATTTTTCTTTATGCTTAACCTATGGTTGTAATATTCTAAAGCAGGAATACTTCACTTGTAATGTGTAATGACTTGTGGTTCAGAGTGTTGAGAGACAATCCATTCTATCTGTATCTATCCATTCTTCTAAGACTTGTGAAAAAGACACTGCCTACCCTTTGATCTAGATGATCTTTTAAAGAAGGTTTGTAGAGTAAATCTTCTGGGACTATAGAAATAGATAGTGTCTGGATAAAAAGGTAGGGATGCTTATTATCCATAAAAGATGCACATTTACAAATCCATATCCTATCACTCATCTCACTTAATACATGTGTGTCTTCTTCATATTGCCCTGTAGAAATTGAGCTCACAGTAACTGGTACAAAAATGCCATGACTCCAGCTGCTGCTATTGCTTTAAGTAATAAACTGTCAAAATGTCGAGATTAAAAACTACCTTTGTTTCTGACCTAGGAGTCTTATGTCTTCTACCCACATGACTTCTACCAGCCTGAAACTCTGATAGTTTAACTCATGAGCTTGTTAGTTATTGTTGTGATGAAGTGTTGTCAAGTTGGTTTTGATTCATAACAACCCTGAATAGGATTTCTCAAGGAGCTCTGGTAGCATAGTAGTTATGTGTCAGGCTGCTACCCTTAATGTCAACAGTTTGAAACTACCAGCCATTCCACTGGAGAAAGATGAGGCTTTCTGCTTCCATAAACATATACAGCCTCAGAAACCTTATGTAAGATCGCTGAGTCAGAACCAACTCCACAGCACACCACCATAGGATTTTTGAGGAGTGGCTGGTGGATTTGAACCACTGACCTTGTAATTAACTGTCCAGTGCTTATCGTACAGCAACACAACAGGACTCTTCTTGTTATTTAGTGTCATAGAATCAGTTCTGACTTATAGCTACCCTGTGTAGGGATTCTGAGGAGCGACTGGTGAGTTTGAACAGCCAACCTTGTGGTTTAAACCAGTTTTGTGTGCAGTACTTATCCTATGGTGCCACACCAGGACTCCAGGACTCTTATTTTTGTTATTGACAAATGTCGTCAACTCAGTTCTGACTCATAGTTTCCAAGAAGCAGCTGGTGGGCTTGAACTGCCAATATTGTGGTCCAAACAACTTTGCAGTCCAGTGCATTAACCCAAAGTGCCACACCAGGACTTCTTGTTAGTAGGTAAAATATTAGCCCCTTCACAGATCGTCCCATAAAGAATCCCCACATAGACTGTTCACTGAGTTTCCCAAGTAGAATTGAAATTCCTACTCTTAGTAATTTCTCTGTTGAAAATTTTAAGACATGAAAAATTTAAATAACTGCTGTCATGTTAAATCTAGTACTATTAATTGGAACTGCCAGCTAGCATCAGCTGTAAGACTTGACACATGCAGTTGAACACTGTGTTTTACAAGCAACCAGTATTCTGTAAATATTTTTGAGTACATGAATATAAAAAGGGAAGAATTGATGGAAGAAGACTTCAGACTGTGGAATAATAATATACTGTTCAAATTTATGCAAGTAGCATTGTAATTTATAACCTCTAAATTTATACTAAGATACTTAACATCTAATATAAGTGGAGTTACATGAATGAAACGAGGTTAATAGTATCTGAGTGGGTATGAAGAAGAAATACGCTAAGCATATTTCATTTTTGGTCCTGTAGCAGCTATACTAGTGAGGATTCTTGATTACCAGTAGAAGACACTGATTCTGGCTGAGTAAATCCATAGTTACAGGAGAATACAGAGTGACTCCAAAAATAATAGAAAATCTGGAGAGTCAAGTTCAGCAGAGGGGTTGGAGCTAAGATAGATGGCAGCAGAAAATAGAGATAGAAGATACTTGTTCTATCACCTATGCTAAAACATAGAAACAAACCAAAAAATGGAACATTCAATGTCACAACTACCTGTTTGAAACATCTCTATTTTGCCCTGCATCTTGACATTAAGCACATTGCTATCCAGTAAATTCCAATTCATAGTGACCCTGTAGGACAGAGAAAAACTGCTCCCTAGAGATTCTGAGGCTCTAAATCTTTACCAAAGCAGGCCGCCTCATCTTTCTTCCACAGAGTAGTTGGTGGGCTTGAACCACCAACGTTTTGATTTGTAACCTAATACCTAACCCAACGAGCCACCAGTGCTCCATCTTTGTATTAATTTCTTCTAATCCAAAATCTTTCAACTGATTCTAGCACGCAAATATGTGCATCATGGTGATACGAAACACTCTATGAAATAGAATGGTAGACTCCATTCAACTTTCTAGAGAAAATAGGAACTCTACCTCCCACAAAGACATATGCATGATTTTTTTCAAAACTGAAATTGATTTAGATATTGAGCAGACAAAATCAACCAATTAAGTAAGAGAGAGGAGAGGAGTGGAGGATGGAAGGAGAAGTAAGGAAGAATGAAAAGGAGGCGAGAGAGTGAACTGAAGTGAAACATGTCCACTAAAATGTCAATGGATTCCAGTAGTTTATAAAAAAGGTTTTAACACTTCTTGTCAGTTTACATGCTGTGATCCATTCAACATATTTGCTCATAGTCTTTTATCTTTAAGCTGCCATTTCTTTATCACTTCTGATTTGTTTTACCTCCTTGGCTTTAATTGTTTATATTTTGTTTCTAAGCATTTCACTGAAAAATAATATATTTAATTTTCAAATGTTTTCTCAAAGAGAAACATATAAATATCTAAAAATATAATAGCCTAAGCCATCTAGCATCAAAAATCAGATATTTATTCAGCTACATGATTTATAAGAGCAAATTACAAAATCAAATACTAAATTCAACCAAATTATATTTCATTTTGTACTCGAAAGATGGTGCCTCAAATGAATCAGCTAAATAATTAGGCACTTGCAGAAAGATGTGTGATGATATTGCCTTCTCTTTATTTCATTGTAATTAGTTGGTTTGAGTTCAGTATTTTGTAATCCTAAACTACATTGCATTTACACTGATGGTACAGTACTTTTTTTTCCACTAGGAACTATGAAAATTCCATTGGTGGTTATTATCTTGTATCTATTTAGTATTTATAAGACAAAATTCAGCACACTTGTAGATCATGATAACACTTTCAAAAGTCATGTTTTATTTTTATCATAGCCTGTAAATTAAAATTAGTCATAGTTCACAAAACACCCTAGAAAAATACATTCAAATTTTTGTTTTATAGTTAAAGAATTTATATTTTACCATAATTTTACAGGTTAGACTCTGAAGCTGTTTGTCATGAGTCGAGTGCTGTTGATGAAGAATATCTAATATACCATGAAGTTCCAAAAGAACACACAAATCAATCTCAGAAGAAACACAACAAGAATGTTCCTTAAAGTCCAGGGTGGCGAGATTTTGTCTTCCTTACTTTAAATGGATCATTAGAAAAGACCAATAGCTAGAGAAGGACATTATGTTTAGTAATGTGAAGGGTCAGTGAAGATGAGAAAAAACTTCAAGATAGATTGATAGTCACAAACATGAGTTCAAGCATACTCATATTAAAGATCATGAAGGTTCTGGCAGCATTTGTTTGGCTTTGCATTATTTTCTTTTATATAAAATGTTGCTATGAGTCAGAGCTGACTCCACTGTGCTAGCAACAATAATAGCTATCAGTTGTGTTGTTTACAATGAAAGTCATTGTAATAAGAAAGCATTTTCAAAGTAATGAGAAAAAAAATAATGAATGGGAATCTCTTCGAATTTTTCAATTAAATCATTCGAGGATTCAGACTGCTTTTTTGACATTGTTATGAAATAAATTATGTTCCCCCCCAAATACTTATATTGTAAATTGTAACTCCTAGCCCTGCCCTGGTGGTGCACTGGTTAAATATTTGGATGTTAACTAAAAGCTTAATAGTTTGAACCCTCCAACCACACCAAAGGGAAAGATGTGTCAGTCTGCTTCCATAAAGATTTATAACCTTGGAAGCCCTATGTGGCACTTCTACTCAGTTGTACAGAGTTGCTATGAGTCAAAATTGATTTGAAGGCAAAGAGTTATAACTGTGGCTATAATCTCATTTAGGAATAGGTTTTTGTTATATTAATGTTAGTATTCATGTTTGTGTTTTAAATTAATCTTTTTTTTAGAGAGAGACATTAAGCCAACAAATCAGCTTAGAGTGCTGATGTTGTTGTTATGTGCCGTGGAGTTGGTTCTGACTCATAGCGACCCTGTACAGGATTTCCAAGGCTGTAAATCTTTGCAGGAGCAGAAAGCCTCATCTTTCTCCCATTGAACAGCTGGTAGTTTTGAACTGCTGACCCTGAGGTTCACAGCCTGATTCGAACCACTACGCTACCAGAGTGCTGATGGTGGGGAAAAATGCCAAGCCAGATGGATATCACCAAGGAGTCAGGGAGCAGAAACTGAAGAAATAAGGAAAGACCTTTCCCAAAGCCAAAGAAAGCCTTCCCGCACAGCTGGATCCCTTCATTTGGACTTCTAGCCTCCTTACCTGGAGAAACTGAATTCTCACAATTGAACTAGTAAACATCATGATAAATGGAAAAAAGATTGAAGTTTTGAAGGATTTCATTTTACTGAATCTATAATCATTGCTTATGGAAGCAGAAGTCAGGAAATCAAATGATATATTGCACCTGGGCAAATATGCTGCAAAAGACTTCTTTAAAGTATTAAAGAACACTTTGAGAACTAAGGTGCACCTTTCTCAATATCTCATGATGTTTTCAATTGACTGCCTCATATACAAGTGAAAGCTAGGCAATGTATGAGGAAGACTATAGAAGAAATGATGCATCTGAATTATGGTTTTGATGAAGAATATTAAGCATACCATGGATTGCCAAACAAAGAAACAAAAGAAATCCATGGGTATTAAATTAATCCCAATTCATAGTGGCCCTGTACAGGATTTCTGAAAGTGTAAGTCTTTAAGGGAGTAGAAACACTCATCTTCCTTTCACAGAGCAGCTGATGGTTTAAACCATTAACTTTTTAGTTAGCAGTCCAGTGTTTATCCTACAGTGTCATCAGGCCTCCTTAGAGATCACCAGAAGAAGAGTAAATCTGCCTTGGATGAAGTACAGTCAGAATGCCCCTTGAAATGAGGATGGTTCAACTTTGCCACATGTACTTTGAACATGTTGTCAGGAGGGAACAGTTTCTGAAAAAAAACATCATACTTGGTAACATAGAGGGTCAGCAAAAAAGAGACAGCACTCCAATGAGATGGACTGACACAGTGGCTACAACAAGGGGATTCAACATCTCAACAATTGTATGGATGGCACAGGACTGGGTAGTGCTTTGGAATGTTGTGCAGAGAGTCTCTCTGAGTTGGAACACACTCAATGGCACCTTACAGCAAGCACAAAACTGTGAGAAAATGAATTTGCATTTGTTAAAGCCACCCACTGTGATGTTTCTATTATAGCAGCACTAGATAACTAAGAAGGACATAGAAGCTTGGACAATAATAGTTAATGAGATTGTCACTGTCACCAGTTAAGACAGCTTATGTCTCCAGACCCAAAGTTAATTTGCAATAGCAATTCTCAAATGTATTTATATATTTTTCTTTTATCCTTATCTGAATACTATGATACCATAGTTGGGAATACATCCCAGATAAAACATGTGAAGGAAAGTACTAGAAATGTGAAGGACATTATTCCCTTACTAAGCCGATACTCTGGTGTGCCACTGTGGGTTAATACCCCAGACTGCAAAGCCATTTGATCTGTGAGGTCAGCAGTTCAAGTTCACCAGCTGCTCCTCAAAAACTCTATACAGAGTCACTATGGGTCGGAGCCGACTCAATGGCACTTAAAAACAACAATAATCAGATACTTGATGAATTTGTCCTAGGCAGAAGATTCTGACAGATGCTTGTGGGTAATTACTAAAAGTACAGAAACACAGCAAACTGTGAGGTGTTAGCGTTTTAGAAAAGTCTGGTAAATAAAAGCACAGAGAGTGGAATGAGAGGAAGGAAGGGCCAGGGAGCAAGAGCAGCACAGGCAGAAAGGAAAGGAAAAGAAAGGTGAGGTGCTAAGTATGACTGTTGCACAGGGTGAAGATGAGAGGAGGAGAGTAGAGAAGCAGGAAGCTGTGATACCAACTATAGAAACAATTTAGTGTGAATCATAAATGAATGAGTCTAACAGGTTGCACCTTTAAAGTCTTTAATACTAGATTAAAGGCCCAGACAATCTCTTTATTGGAAAACCCTCCTTCCTTTTCTTCACATTAGATCATTCAATTCATCTTGATTGGCCATTAAATCTGTAGACTCAAAACTCTTTCTTTCTAGAAAATCTCCTCAATTTTAATCTTTCATGTCTCTTTTAGCTCTACTATGCATGTCTCTTACTGCTAGGTGTCTCACTTTCTATTTCAGTGTTACTGTATTCATTAAGAGTCCTTCACTTATTACAGCCAGATTATCAGCTTCTTTTTTTTTCCTGTGAACTATATTAAATACACAAGTATATAAAATGTAAAATTAACAAAAAATATGATGAAATATATCCTTATTTTTGCAAGTTAATTGTTCAGTTATTCACTCTCCCTTCCTAAAAGAGGACCATGCATCCCTGCTATGTCATTCTACTTGCAATGCTTCTTGGAGCAACATACTTTCCTGGCCCATTGGCATTGGACATAACATAGTATTGTGACATGCTATGGCAAATGGCGAGAGAGTGAATGTGACATGGTCCACAATCAAGTAGAAATTTTGAGAGTCATTGCATGTTTCTTCTAATTCTCTTCCTCTTTTCCAGGGTTCCAGGTGGAGTTTCTTTCTTTGGCCTGGATTCAGGAATGGAAAGATACGTGGAGAAGAAGCAGAGGTGCAGCCAATGAGGGCCAAATGTAGCATTAGTGAGAAATAAACCTTTTTATTAAAAGTCAAAAAAAGTCTGGTTGTTATTGCTTTTTTTTTTTTTTTTTGTAATTGATACAAACGAGTTAATACACCTTAACACTTGGTTAAGATATTGCATGTTACATTTTGTTAAAGGAATGAGCAGTTTGAATAGAAACCACAAAATGTAATAAAGAGATACATGTAAGATGTAAAATGGCAGATTTTGAGAAGGAGGTAAAGAGTATAGAAATGATGGAAAATTCAGTATAGAGAAGTGAAATTAGTTTTACCCATATGGAAAATAATAATTTTGAAAACTCTGAACCTCAGCACATTGAAAATTTCAGGTGGATTGGAGACCTAGAGGTACTAGGAAAATTTTCTGAAGGAAATTATAGGATACTATATTTTAACCTCAAATTAGGAACAATTTCTTAAATCAGAAACATAATGCACACATTAGAGAAGATTGATATATTTTGTTACATTAGTATGTTAAATTCTCAAATAAAAATGAGTTAAATGTATTTTTTAAATAAAGTAACAATCTGGGAAACCTCTATGGTATTGTTGTTAAGTGCCGTCAAGTTGGTTTCTGTAATTTTTTTTTGGGGGGGGAGGGGGGAGCAGAAAATCCCATCTTTTTTCCATGGGCCTGCTAAAGGCTCAAACCATGGACCTTATGGTTTGCAAACTAATGCTTATGCTTATCATGTGGGCTCACAGCAGTTCCTTAAAAGCTACTATAAAGAATATATAAATAACTTCTGGGTGACGCTGCAGAATAATGTACTGGACCAGGTCAATTTGAACTGACAGGATCTCTAGGGGTCAGAACTGATTAAAAGGCATGTAAGAACAACAGCATAATCAATATGAAAATAAAAGCAAAACAACTAACAAATGTAATAGGACCTATGAAAGCAACTCTCAAAAGAAAAAAAATAAAATAACCAATCAATATATCACAAGAAACTCAATACTACTGGTTATTTTTAAACATATTAGAATCATAATAAGACACTTCAGATCAATAAAAATGTGAATTCCCCAACTCCATGAAACAATAACTAGTGCTAACTTTTTAGATATCCTGGAACCTTATTGGATAAAGTTGATGTGGTAGGCAGAATTATGGGCCCTAAAGCTCTCCATGTCCAGAAATTGTGAAGATGTTAGGATACATGCTAGACTACATGTCAAAAGAAATTGAGATTACAGATCAAATTAAGGTGGTAAATCAAATGGTTTTAAAATAAGAGAGATTATCCTAGATTTTCTGGGTGGGCCCAGTGTAAATCACATGAGTTCTTAAAAGCAGAAAAGTTTTCTGGGCTGTGGTCAGCGGGAAATATGACTACAGAAGAGGTTAGACTGATGCAATGTGAGAAGAACCCATATTGGCTCTGAAGATTGAGAAAGGAGACTTTGAACCAAGGATTGTGGGTGACCTCTAGATGCTGGAATGGGTAGGTAACTAAACAGAGTTTTCTTCAGAGCCTCCAGAAAGAAACAGCCCTGCCTGTGTCATACATTGGTAGTGGCTCAGTGAGGCCTGTATCAGATTTCTGGTCTCTAAGAACAGCAAAATTGTATATAAGTGGTGTTTTAAACCACAACATGATGATTAGTTACAGTAGCCATAACTAACAAGTACATTTGTAATGACACAACTTTTACTTACTAACAATTTCATTTCTAAGCATAATCTCTTGAAATGCTCACTTTTGAACAATTAGAGGTGAAGAAGACTTTTCATTGGTATATTCTTTGTAATAGAGAGAAATTAAAAATAATCTATATGCTCAGCATTAGGGAAATTGATATATTAATATAGGTTATGCTCTATTGGTATATTATTGCTAGGTACTCCACAGTAGGTTCTGATTCCCTATACATAACAGAAGGAAACACTGCCCAGTCCTGCGCCATGCTCACAACTATTGCTGTCACTGTATAAATTCACCTCATTGAAGATCTTCCTTTTTTTCTTTGATCATCTACTTTACCAAGCATGACATCCTTCTCCAAGGACTGGTCCTTTTTTATGTCCAAACTATGAGAGACAAGTCTTCCCAATCTCCTTTCTAAGGATCATTCTGGTTGTAATTCTCCCAAGAAAGATTTGTTTGTTCTTTTAGCAGTCCATGTTATTTTCAATATTTTTTCACCAACACCATAATTCAAATGAATTGATTCTTCTTTATTCATTGTCCAACTTTCAAATATATTGAGGCCATTCCAAATATCATGACTTGGATCAGATTCATCTTAGTCTTCAAAGTTACATTTTTTGCTTTTCAACACTTTATTTTTTATGTCCTTTTGCTTTCTTCGTATGATGTTATTTTATTGGGGAGAGGGCAGGATGAATAAGTAGGAGTAAGAAGTAAGGGTTTTTGTTAGGACTATGGTTAGGTATAGGCATTTGAAATAGTCAATAAAGCACAAATAAACAAACATGTTTATAATATTCTATCCTTTCAGTAAAGTTATATCTGATGTCAGCAATGATACTGCACATTCCATGTCCTCTCTTAATCTGGTGTATGCTTTTTTGTTGTTTTTATTCAGCACCATCCAGTCAGTAACAGCTAATAGTGACCCTATGTACATCAGAATGAAACACGGCCTGATCCTGTGCTAACCTCACAATCAGTGCTCCATTTGAGACCATTGCTGCTGTCACTGTGCCACTCCATCTTACTGGAGTTCTTCCTCATTTTCTCCAGAAACTGGTCCTTCCTAACAACATGCCTGAAGGATGCAAGACAAAGTCTGGTCATCCTGGCTTCCAGGGAACATTCTGACTATGCTTCTACCAACACAGATTGGTTTGTTCTTCTTGGCATTCCACGGTACTTTTAATAATTCTCATCCAACACCATAGCTCAAAGGTGTCAATCTTCTATGATCTTCCTTATTCACTGTCCAACTTTAATACCATGGCTTGGGTCAATTGCATCTTAGTCCTCAAACTGGCATCTTTGTGTCGAGGTCCTATGTCGGGATCTAGCCTCAACAAGGAAGTGTGGGTGTCACGAAGAAGGGAGATCTGGCGGCAAAAGGGATAGAGAAAGAGAGATGAAATATACACAAAAAAGACAGACACACAGGTATGATGCAAGCTGGCAGGTAGGCAGATCTGCAAACATATTGCCTAGCATTGCACACAGAACTCACTCTACCTCAGTCTTTTATTCTCTTTTTTAAGGAGGGATTTGTTACAAAGAAAGGATGTAATTCACAAAGGGAGGATGTAATTCTTTAGATAAGACAGGATACGGAACTGAAATGTGATTAATCATTCAAAACAGGACATAATGATTCACAGGAACAGCTTTTAAGATATTTTCATAGTTTTTCTTGACAATCTAACATTTTTATTTTTATAGA
>NW_006408540.1:770294-777141 GCF_000296735.1 Chrysochloris asiatica
CTCTGCCAGGTGTATTTTAAATATCACTGGGGTCACCATGGTGGACAGGTTTCAAATGAGTTTCCAGACTTAGATTAGGAAGAAGGAGAGACAGACTATTTCTGAGTATTTTGTCACTGAAAACCTGTCACTGGAATACTGTCAATACCAGAATATGGAATATTGAAACATGATGAAGAACAACAGAATATTGCCAGATATAGTTCCAGAAAATGAGTCCTTCAGGTTGGAAGGCACTCAAAATGTGACTGGGAAGATCTGCCTCTCAATGCAGAGTTGACTGTTATGATGCAATTGGAATAAAGCCCTTAAGACCTTAATTTGCTGATGGGGCACAACTCAAAATGAAGTGAAACAGCTGTAAACATACATTAATAATCAGAACATGGAATGTAAGAAGTATGAATCTAGGAAAACTGGAAAATGTCATAATGTAATGGAACACATAAAAATTGATATCCTGGACATATAGTGAGCTAAAATGGACTGGTATTGGCCACTTTGAATATGACAGTCACGTGATTTACTGTGTCAGGAATGACAAGTTGAGGAGGAATGGCATTGTATTCATCAGCAAAAAGAACCTATCAAGATCTGTCTTGAACTACAGTGTAGTTTATTATTGGATAATAACTATACACATACAAAGAAGACCAGTTAATACCACTATTATTCAAAATAAGTTTTATGTTTTAGGATATTTAAAATAAGCAATCTGCATCAAATACCAATCCCATGCCTAAAATCATTTTGTAGAAATCATCAGAACCTGAGAGTGCTGTGGCTCTGTATGATAAACACTGAACTGCTAATCACAAGGTTGGAAGTTCGAGCCCAACAGTTGCTCCATGGAAGATGAGACTTTCTGTTCTTGCAAAGATTTACCATATGTTGTTCTTGTTAAGTGTCATCAAGTCAGTTCCAACTCATATCAACCCTGTATAGTGTTTCCAAGGAATAGCTGGTGGGTTTGAACCTCCAAATTTATGGTTAACAGTCCAGTGCTTATCCTACAGTGCCACACTAGGAATCCATCTACAGGATTGCTATTTGTCAGAACTGACTATACAGCACACAACAACAAAAAGCAATCTCTTTTATTTGTTTGTGTCTCTGCTTTTGTATTTCTTGGTATGAAATATTTCAAATCATAAAAGAATATGAAGAAACCTGGTACAATCTCTCTCAATATTCAATGAATAATTAATTACATGTGTTCTCATTTGTTTTAAATAATTTATGAGGAAATGTTATTTTTTATGTAAATATGGAATCCTCCTTTATATTCTGCCCTGTTTTTATTGCTGGGCAATAATTTCCAACTCATAATAACCTCATGTGACAAGAATTGAACTGCCCCATAGAGTTTGCTAGGCTGTAATCTTTCTAGAAGTAGATCACCTGGTACCTGGCGCTATGGGTTAATGCCCAGGACTGCAAGGTCAGTTTGAACTCCAAGGTCAATGGTTCAAGCTCACCAATTGTTCCTTGAAAACCCTATACAGGTTCACTATGAGTCAGAACAGACTCGATGGCACTTAACAACAACAACAACAACAACAACTTAAATTTAATAATAAGCTACATAACCAGATGATAGATTCTAATATAGTTATTATTGAATATGTTTGGAGACTAAACTTTCCAATAAATTATTTATACAAAATATTAATTTTGATAACTTTGCAAATTAAATATCGGAACAAATTTATCTGCTCTTATACAGAATATTACAACTAGACTGTCTTTCACAAGATCAGAGCTAGAATATCTGTGATATTCTAGCTTCAGTAAAAATACTGAGGATGGTGTTTTTATTTTTTTTTTTTAATATAAAACATTTTGAATATAAAGCATCCAAAATTATTACTACAATATCTAACTTATGCCTCAATAAAAGGAAGCTTCCCATCTTCGCTTAACTTCAGCCACCTTTTTGGCTATATCCTATGAGTGAAAGTCTTCAGAGAAACATGGCAGAAATAAGTAGGTTAGCTTTAATTAACATTGCTCTTCTAAATATATGTTTTTAAAATGCTATTTATATCCATACTCAACTATCAAATTTATTTTGGAAAACAAGGAAAAAAAAAAAAAGATCCTGCTTTTTCATGATTAATTCCTTTAAGGAAGAAAAACAATGATGATGTTAAGAATTACTAAAAATGTATTCTTCCTGACTAGTAAAAACATAACAAACGTGACTATTGCTGGATCTGATACTGCTGTTGAATGCTGTCATCTTTAACTCCCCATCTGATTCTCTTGGCTGTAATCTTTGTAGAAGCAGACCATCCAGTTTTTCTCCTGCAGAACTCTTGGATGAATTTGAACTACCAACTTTTCAACTAGCAGAGGAATGTTTAATCATTGTAATCACCAGGATTCTCGATTCAGAACTTGAGATATGAGATTTAAATGATACAAATGGACACTTTCTCATTTTGGCACATCTGTGCTATGGTTTAATTTTCCCCTTCATCATTTTCTTTCTTGCCATGCACAAGTAAAGTCATCTTGCTAGACAATTACTATGATAGTTATAAACACTGAAAATAAAAGCTGATAATAGTTCAGATTAGAAATTGTCAGAAAGAAAGTTCATCAGTCCAAATTACCTTTAGGTCTCTGGGTAGCATGTTGTTCTTGTTATGTGCCATTGAGTCAGTTTCAACTTACAGCAAACCTGTATAGGGTTTCCGAGGAGCAGCTGGCGGGTTTGAACTGCCTACCTTGTTTGTGATTCAGTTTAGTGCTGATTCTACAGCACCACACTAGGGTCATGTATCAAAAGCCCAAATTTAGTTCTGACTAATGTCTGAAAGGAATATTTAAATTGTATGGTTTATTTGAATTTAATGCTAAAATATCCATGTTTTAATTCATTTTGTGGAGTTCCTGAAAAGCTCATTCTTTTGTATGAGTTTAACCTCAGGAGAACAGATTGTACAGACATGTTAAGCATAATAGACCTACCTGTCATTGCTGTTAGTTTCTGTGGAGTTGCTTTTTTTAATGATGACCCAAGTGTGTAGAGAGTAGGACTCCATATGCTTCACATGGTTTTCAAGAAAGCAACTTTTCAGAAGCTGATTGCCAACCCTGCATTTTGAGGGACCTCTGACTGTGTTCAAACCTTCAACATTTTGGCTAGTAATAAAACATTTCTTTGCACCACCAAGACCTACATTGTTGTTGTTACATGCTGTGGAGTCTGTTCTGCCTCACAGCAACCATATGTAGCGTTCCTGAGGAATGTCTGGTGTGTTTGAACTGCCAATGTTTTGGTTTGCAGTCTAGTTCTTATCGTCCAACTGTACACCAGGACTCCAAGGCCGATATAACCATGTGAAAAAAATCTGTGTGCTTTCTAATTTAATACCTGAGGTAACAATATATTAAACATACAATTCAACACCAAAGACACTTTAACTGATATTTTAATTCTGTTTTCCTCACACCAAGAGTTGAGGGAAACAATGAAAATACTGAAATTGTAATTTAAAAAGAAAAAAAGAGTAAGTGAGGTGGGGCTAAGGAGTAGTTAGATCAAGAAAAAAAAGAAATAATAATGCTTAGATCCAGAAAGATATAAAGAAAACCATAAATGCTAACAATCACACAAATTCTTAGTTTAGTATGTTTTTCTAACATTAAGACAATGTGGTTCCAAGACGCACAATGTGCTTCTTCATGTGGACGACCTATGTTTTGTTTCCATACAATGCAACTCAGGAACAGCCTACACTCATCTGTCAATGGTGATTTACATATTGCTCGGATGCTGATCAAATTTCAGTAGAGCTTCCAGATTAAGACAGGTAAGAAAGGTCTGGCTATCCCAACACTAACCAATGACAATCCTTTGGATCACAGTGACCTAGTCCCATTGTGTATGAGTCTGGGCCAGTTTATCAGCAGCTAAAAACAAACTGTACTTCAGGAAAAAAAAATATTGAGGAAACTAAAAACTTGGTAAGATAACAATCTATTTAACCTCAAAAACACTTAGCTCAACTTCTAGGGTTACATGGAAAAGAACTTTATTTTTCTGGCCTTAGTTTATGATGGTTTAAAACATAAGCATAATCATTGGTAACCTCTATAATTTTCACTCCAGACAGATTAACAGCAAGTGGCATTCTGAACCAGATAAAGTATCTAATTTCTTGTTGAACCTTGGTAAGTTATTTGCCTTCTTAAAATATTATGGCAGGGTTCCAAGGGTTAATTATGAGTTGCATAAGAGGCATTTCCTTCAACTCTTTCTAATTTATTATTTTTCACTAAGCATTTCCCAAGAACTTGACTTACTGAAGCCTTAGGAAAAAGTGGTTTTCCCCTATCTCCCTCCATTCTATTTTCTTGTGATATATGTAGTCAACAACAACTAATTTCACAGCTCAGTTACTTAATCCTTGAAAAAAAGACATTTCCATGGAATCAGCTGATAAAAATGAATTTGGGAAGCTGTATTGAAAAAAAAAAAATCATTGCCTTAAAAATGATATTTATGTAAGCTGTGTTTATGAATTCCATCAATTTAGTGAGACATATACCAATAAATTTTCTCTAAACTCTGCAAGGGGAGGATAATTTATAGATTCATATTTGTAATACTATAACACCAACATATTATTTCAATTATGCACTTAAAGACTAGAAATGGAAGAATATGATATATAGGATAATAGTTGCACATCAAATGACCATGATACCATAATTCAGAAAATGGCACAGCACTTGAGTAGTTTATGATATACTGCAAGAATCCCCAATAAAATGCATTCATACCTTCAATGGTTCAATGGTAAGTCATTACTGCTAACAGATATGAAAGCATATATTTAATTTTTAAATTTCAATGCCATACCAGAAGCATCAGCATCCACAGTGTACATTTTATACCTCTGTCCTACAACAGGAAAGTGTTTTGAAAAATTAAATAATAATTCATTGTATATTAAAGTTACATTTAAAAAAAACATGATTGATACAATGATTTACTAAATTTATCTTAAAAAATGGGAGTGGTGACAAGTGGAAAGCATTTGTTTTTCATTTAGGTAGTGTTAATTGTAGAGTTGTTAATAGAAGATTTGAAGATTGGAGTCCACCCAGAGATTCCTTGAAAGCAAGCCCCAGTGATCCACTCCTGAAAAATCATTCTTTAAAACCCTGTGGACCACAGTTCTACTCTAACACACAGGGGATCACCATGTGCTGCAACTGACTCCAGGATGAATTCTGAATGTTTCGGTAATCCTACATTTTTATGCTTTTTTGAAAATATGAAAGAAGAGTTTCACATTTTCTCTTTTTAATGGTGGCATAAAGATGGTCATCATATGTTCACTAATGTGTAAGCATGGAGACATATCTGGAAGCATCTCTTCTATCCCATTATAAGTCCTTTGTATGTGAACATATTCAATTATTGGAACTATATTTTCAGTGTATTACATCCAGTATGTGAGATATCATTGTCTCATATTTGTTCTTAAATTTAAATATTTCAAGCTTTATAAACTGCCCTATATTATTTAATCAAAACAACACCCATGTCGGGTGTTATGGAAACCCATTTAAAAGGTAAGAAAAGTGAGCTCGAAAAAGGTGAAGCAACGTGTTGTGATAGCAAAATGAAGACTAAACATAGGGCTGCCAGTTTCAAAGAATATTTTCTAAATCACTCAGACTCCACTTTGGGAATCCTGGGGTGCTTCAGGAATCAGGAATCAGGTAGAGTGATGTCAAGAAAACTGGACAGAAGAAAAGAAAAAACAAGAATACATCAGCATTGTCCAAGATACTTCTACATTCTCTTTGGAATTGACTGTCTTCTCCATCCACTCCTCCTCACTGAGACACTGCTTGATATCACTATGAGGAAACACAAACCTGGTAACTGGGGTAAGACTGTGAGACAAAGTGCCCAGTTCAATTGCAAATAGATATATATTTTTTAAATATGTGAGTGCCAGATACTGTATGGGACATACTTATACAAATTTTACTAAGCATTACATATTTTATCTGCTAATTTTTGACAAATGATCAGTATCTTCTTTTTGTTGTGGCTTACCTATGAACAGGTACAGCAGGTCTAACTGAGCCCATCTTGAGTGGCGCCTTTCTAAAAGGTCCCTTCCCAGACCCATAGTTGTTCCTATTTGCTGTACTTAGAAACGTGTACAAATCACTCTTGACCAGAGTCCTCTCTACTAGAAATGTAATGGTGATGCATACAGCCATCTTTGCCTTGCCTGGGATATGACATTTTTGTGACGCGTCCACTTCTTTTTGTCCATTTCAATGTTCATTTTAAAGAGACTTTGGTCATATATAACAAAAATGCCACATAGGAAATCACTCATAATGGAACTTGGTAAAGAAACCACATAGGAAAGCATTCATAATGGAACCTGGAAAAGAAGCCTTCTCTTGTTTTGAGAAAGAGTATCCATAACTATTCTCATTTACGACTTTTAATTTCAGACTATTGTTGTTAAGTGATGATGAGTCGATTCCAACTCAGAGAGACACTGTATAGGTTTTCCAAGAAGCATTGAGTTTGAACCACTGACTTTGTGGTTCAAACTGACCTTATGATCTAGTGCTTTATCCCACAGAGTCACATGATGACTCCAGAACATTTGAATCTGCTTGTTGTTGTTGTTAGATGCCATCAAGTCGGTACTGATCCATAGTGACCTTATGCACAGCAGAACGAAACACTGCTCGATCCTGGGCCAACCTCACTACAGCTGTCACGCTTGAGTCCATCGATACTGCCACTTAGCCAATCCATCTCGTTGGGGGTCTTCCTCTTTTTCTCTGGCCCTCC